>NC_089312.1:6206937-6239437 GCF_036669915.1 Pocillopora verrucosa
TACGTGACAAAACATTTTTCTCAATTTGGGAAATTTTTGGACGTAGGAAAGATTATTGTATTGTAGACTATTTTCGACTTTCGTGAAATTTATCAGTGGATCTATGAATTAAACCAGGATTTGAAATTGCTTTTTCGATTTGACAAACTTTTAAAAGCGATTTGTCTGTAAGATATTGATTCAAAATATTTTTTCAGATTTGCACAATATTATTTTTTGGATTGTCCCTTTTCGGCTTCCGTAATAAACTGTTTATAATATTTCTTTTTCACGCTTCATCAGTTTGAATGAAAACGCTAATTTTCCTTCTGGGATACCTTAAGGTTGCCGTATCTTGTTCTTTAGATGTGCTTATTTATTAAAATGACAATAAGTCAAAGTTCTTTAAAACACTTATTTTGTAGATGGCTTGGCAGAAATAAGATTAAGAAGTTGCGTGGTGATTTGTTTACTCCATTAGTGAAGCTACAGTTTCTGTAAGTCAGGAAGCTCACTTTTATATCGATCTACTTTAACTTGGCAGGATTTTAACTTTTGCTTCAAATTTTTCCAAGCAAGCTTTTTTTTGTTTTGTTTCATATCTTTGGTCCCTGGGGAGTTAAGTGCTCTACAGGAAATATGTTCACATATATCAAAATTCATTACATCCATTTTGAAATCCGTTTTTATCCTTGCAATCTGGTTGGCTCTTATCGGTGCGATTTATTTACGAATCGCACCATTTTTTGCTCTAAATCGCAACTTTTTCCCAGTTCACAGGGAAATTTTCTAAAAAAAATAATTATCAATTCTATTTCAAGGCTTGATTTAAGAATTGGATTAGAAGAAAATGAAAGACAACTTTTGCAACTAAAAACAAACATACCCAAAAAAAGGGAAAACAACTGACTAAAAGTATAGCTTCCAAAAACAGATAAGAAAGTATGAACCGGAGGCCTAGAGTAACGACCTTCTCGAGGAGTTTGACGCAACATTTCATAAGAAAGAAATAGGGAGATTACAAGAATGATAACTTTCTTGTAATGGTTACTGCTGTCGACGAATACCTAACAGGGAAAAAATACAAACGCTAAATTATTCTTGAGAGAGGTTTTACAAGTTTAAAGCAAGTTCTTGGGGCAAAACCCGACAACTCTGGCAACAAGAAAATGAAAGACAACCGTTGCAACTTTTTACCAACCAGCTTATTACTGGATCAATAAGATATTTTTTCAGAGTCGAAAAGCCTGTATTTGAGCGACTGAATTCTGTGATTCCAAAATAGCTGCAATAAAGTGGCAATTGAAATTCGTTTCGTGCAATTTCGATTGAGATTGAAGGCAGAAAGTTGGGATTGAATTGATTGACAGGTAAGTCGCGGAAGCACAAGAAAAAAAATGATGGAGGGAGTGAAAGAATGAAAACACGCAACGAAGCAAGAAAAAAGGGCTGAAACGAAAGTATTGAAGAGTACAAACCGAGGCCCTGAAAATAAAAATCGCGACAGTTCATAAGATCAGTTCAGAAGATTACGAGCGTGACAGCCTTCGTGTACTGGTTACTGCAATTAAGCGATACTTAACCGAGAAAGTAAGTAAACGCTCGATTTGTCACAACAGAAAGTTAAGAAGTTTGAAGCAACTTCTTGGAGAAACACGCCGGCAGCAACGTGACCGAGCAGCTGCTTAGTCTTTAAGGAACTCTTTGCCTTTAAGGACCACTACTGCTTCAAGATGTTTGAACAAATTTAAACGGAACCTGGAAACTCATTTATTTAGGACAGCTTTTTGCTAACTTGCTAATTTTTTTAACAAGAGTTTTTGTTTCTAACTTTTTAACTGTAGAGATGTATAAAATATGTCTTATGTACAGAGTAGGTCAAATATTTCTCTCTTTCATATTTTAAAGCGCTTAGAGGCGTTCAATAACTGCTACATGAATTGTATATATTATTAATCACCAAGCCATAACACGAAATAAACACGACTTAGAGGAAACAGAGTCAAATTTTGCATGTATATTAATAGAAAGTAAATTAATGATTTTTCGCATAATTCGCAAATTCTCGTAAATTTTTGTAAGACATTAAATGGCACCCACCCTACAGGCTAGTGCAATTTGGCTAGCCTTCGAAACATTTACTCGTGTTGATTTATCCCAAATTTCACTTGAAATCATGTAATAAGCTAATCCACTCATTTAGATCATTTAGAATTACTATTTCATATAAACATGTAAAGATTATGACAAGGAAACGGCACATAGAATATGTAAATCCAAGAGAGGAATATATCAAATTGCTTAACAGCAACAGATCACAAGACAAAAGACTTTAAATTCAAATCCAGAGAAAATCTTCTCTTAGGGACTTGAGTAACAACCAGATAGAGGAGCTACCGCCAGGATTCTTCAATAAAAACACCGAGTTGACTGAGCTGTAAGTAACACATTTAAAGGTCCATATTCGATACCATCGATTCTTATTTATTCTAATTAATAGTAACTATCACTACGCGTTTCGACATATTCATAAGCAGCTAGCTTTATAATTGGCTGCGTGAATCAGAGAATAGTAACCTGCAATAGTATATTGAGAGAGAAACCTCTCCCTGCTAGGGTTATGCGTCAAACCTTAAGATGATTGAGACAAAAAAAATTAAATTAAGCAAAAAAATATATTTTACTCGTAAGACAGTGCTCGAGCTAATAGAGGGCGAAGTCAACCATGAAAATGGATTGTTTGTGGATGGACAGAGTTAAACAAACAAAAGTAAATAGACTCATTAAAGAATGCTTTCAGTTTCATTGTCAGTGCTCCTCGTTCTGTAAATCCCATTTCTACTCCCCCCCCTCCCCCCTTCCTCTGATAAACGTGTTTTATTTTAATGCGCGTAGCCAGTATGCAGCCCTTTGCAAGTGTAGGGAAGGGTTCTTGGTTCTCGTAAGCTGGTTCCCTCTTAGACCAGTGCCTCAGTCAAAGAGAACGGGATTTAAATACCTCCCCATTTAATGACAAAATTTTCAACACGCATAGGTTTTTAGAAGGTAACAAGATCAAGAAGTTCCCTGACGATTTGTTTTCCCAATCAGTCAAGCTGCAGAAGCTGTAAGTGAAAGTGGTCCTCCATATCAACTATTGACAAGTGGCACAACACTCATTTTAATGCAAATAATGCATATTCCATTTTCATCAAGCAGATCCCTGAACCTCTAAATATCTGCGTAGCACATAAACCGATTGAAAACGCCCACAATCAGTGACTGATTGAAAAGATGAATGACTAAATCTTAGGGGAGACAAGAAGTGGTTTACAACATCAGGTGCTCCAAAGACCAAGCCAAATGTGTTATGCAGTAAAATTTAAACAAGGGTCGCATTGAAGTCGAATGAACTGAATTAGAAGTACTTTCGAGGTCACTGAGTACTTGTTAATTCCTAAATTATAAGCTTTAGACAGGCAATCGGTTCAAACGATTTTGTTCCAACCGATTCAAATTAGAGTGATTGTAACACTTTTTTTTAACTCTTCTGTTCATACAGACAACTTAACAACAACAACCTGGAAAAGATACAGAAGGGTTTGCTTGACAGTTTAACAGCATTGACGCGCCTGTGAGTTTAGGAAGGAAACTTTCAATACAAAAAAAAATAGTAGCTAAAACTATTTTTTAAAATAAGCAGAACCTCTGCAATGAAGGTGGAAAATTATGTGTTTTTGAGTAAAGAGGGAAGGCATGAAAACATATCGCTAAAGATGGCCATACGCTGTGGTGTAGGCCTCTTTCATAATGGCGGGCGTGATTGTAATTCACTTGAGTTATGCAAATAAGCCATCCCAGCTCCACTTTGGATCAAAACTTCTATTGATAGTGAACTTGTGGCGAAGGCCAGAAAGACTCATTTGCATTTATGCGTATTCTTATTGGATGAATGAGCGAGTTAATGCGCAGGGTGGTTGTTCCAAACACTAAAACAATTAATAACAGCAGTGTTGCACAAACAAAACACAGTAGGAAAACGAGGTTGCCAGCCTCAAACTTATCGAAAGCTATCAAAAATCAACTTAAAAAAAAAGTCAGGATGTTGATCAGTATTATGCAATACTAATGTAAATATTGGAAACACACCAAAACCAGACGATGCAATGACAATTTAACTAAATAAAATGGATTGTCGCATCATTCCAACTTTTATTCAGATGGCTGCAAGACAACAGAATTGAAACGCCACACAAGCAAGTTTTCAAAGATTTGACTAATTTGACCGAGCTGTGAGTTTAGTAGATACAATACAATATGTTTATAAAAGTGTTGGCTCTTTATCACTTTTTTGTAACTTATATCAGAGATGATAAAAGAGGCCAAGTGACCATGTCACAATCAAGTGCAACATAGCAATCCTAGGACGACTGTACATAATAAAAGGCAGGTTTACCGAAAGCTTATAGCATCGAAATTCACTGGTCTCGGGTTCTGACCTGTAGGCGTTCCTCGGTAGTCTTGGGTTGCACTACTCTACACCATTTCCCTCCCATCAGTTGGTGTTACTTGAGTAAAGAGCATGAAAACTATCCACAGTAGCTTAGTGCACTTTCATCATAATTGTAATGTAACAACAACATAGCATGCTACAAGTGCCTGTGAAACGCAGCGAAATAATTCAGAGTGTTTTCGCATACTGTTTCACTTTTTATGGGATTTACATTTCGGCTGGCATTATTTTTTCTGAAAGACTAATGCATTTAACCTTGAAACTTTCAGGGATCTGTCTAATAATGAAGTTGAGGATCTCCCTAAAGAAATCTTCAGCAATCTGGCAAAACTCAAAATACTGTAAGTCAACAAGAAAAACAAATAAAAGAAAATTAAAAGCACGACGAGAAAGGGAATTTTCTCTCTAAAATTTTATCGAATTGCAAAACTTTCCCCGTTTCTGTCTGAATTTCAACACACACATACACAAAATAAAAGTTTTGAACTTAAAATCGAGTTTTCATCAAATGTTATTACTCCATATGTCTCTCGAATTGATCGAATTAAACCTGTTGATTAAAACGTGTCTCACCGAATGAATGCAAAACACCTATATTTATACTACACAGATATGTAAGCATATCGTTATTGGGATCTTATCGGTTGCCATCATTATATACGGGAAACCAGTTCTGCTTTGCAGTTAAAGGTGGTGTGTGTTTAACTGTTTTAATGTTGCAGGCTTTTATCCAACAACCAACTAAGAGATTTACGGCCAACGATATTTGCTAACCTAACCAAGCTAAAGACAATGTGAGTAGCGATGGATAGTTTAAAGGACTGAATAATTGTAAAGGAGGATTATCCTCTCTTGTTAATTAGTAGTCGATTGATAGATTGATGGAATGATGAATTTTTGGGGTAAAAAAAAGGAAACGAAAACATTTACAGCACCTTTCAGAAGATACCCAATGTAAAGTACGAATATGTAGTTGTCTAGGGGGACATACTAAGAATTGCTTTTGAATTCGATAATTCTGGAGCTTTTGCGGTCATAGACAGATTAATTCAGTAATTTAATAAATTGCTAAAAGAAATCGAAGATTTCTCTAGTTTAACTTTATTCCTCTCTGATCAATCTAAAACCCTGTGCCACCCTATCAACCAATCGGACACCAAACTTAAACCAAACGTTACTTGATAACTCAAATTTTCCGGCGCGTGAGGCTTTGTGCTTGAATTGATTGTACTTTTAATGTAGACTGGCTTCTTCGTCTCCCTTTGCTTTGATTGGTTATTGTGATTACTCCGGCTCTTGCTTTTGGACATTCATTCAAAAGGTACTCTGAGTACCGACCACTGATATAACATCCAACGTTTAAATTAAAAGAAAACTGGCCAAGAACATATCCATGATTTGCAATTCAACAGAAAAATTGAAAAGAATGAGATAAAGGAGCTGCATCCTCAACAGTTTCGGGGACTGGTAAATCTGTATGACCTGTGAGTAGTTCATCAACATTTATGTATTCCACAAGTTTTGAATCCAGGCATCTATCAATAGTGAAAATATACTATCTACTTTATACTATATTTATTAATGCAAGCGGAATAATGCCTACTCCGATCCACCCTTTCATGTTTTTTTAAGAAATCCTTTCATTTCTTGGAATTTCTGATTTTAAGTCATGATGAGGGTCTATATAGGACCTTTTTCTTGGTGCTAACGGTTCTTGTATAGGATGGGCCAGTTTGGACATCATGCACGTGGCTTTTCAGTACCGAGTTTATTATGTTATACTTCCTTGGAAATTTTGCAGTTCATGCGCTGACGATACTCCATAAAAGAAATCTCCTGATTCCCAAACTATCAATTATCTTTCTCCAAAAATTTCTCGTAATTATATTGCAAAAATGTTAGTGAGTATTCTCATGATCCCTTTGATTCTTATGAAAACGATTACTAATGTCTCGTTCTTTTATCCATTATGTCCGACGTTCGTTTCATTTTCTTGCTTTCTTCACTAGCTATCTATCGGGAAACAAACTCAGATACTTCCCAAAAGGAATTTTTAAAGGCTTAAAGCAGCTATTGATTATGTAAGTAGATTATGAAATTCGTTTGGTGAGTAACATAACCAGAAATCCCATACAAGATGGCTGCTGAATGGCCGCGAGCATGCGTTAAGTGCGAAAGTGCAGGTTAAATATCGATGCAAAGTATAAAGGAAATAAGGGGGATATAAAAATATTTTGCATTTTGTGCTATTACTTTCAGAAACTCAACGTTCCCCATCATCAAAATAGATAGAGTCAAGTTTAACCGTATTTCAATCGAAAGAAAAGTGAGAAAAAACTGGTTTAAGACGGTGCGTTTTTATTTTAATAACCTCATATAATAGCCGTACTTTCCTCTTTCTCTCATCCCTTAAAGTAGGGCTTACCTCCATGGTTTCTTTAGTCTGCTACGAGGAAACGGTTACACCGATTTGGTTCCCTGTCGTCATTTCCGAAAGATAAGAAGTTTAACTCGCAAAGAAAACGGTTTTTTTTTTTTTTTTTTTTTTTTAATCCAAAAACTTCTCTTAACACGGTGCCTTTTCAATTTGTAAAGTGGCGTTTTCCAGAGATGCAAGATGCGAGGAAATGAACTCATTACTCAGGCAAAAATGCTCCTTCGAGCGGTTTGTTTTCTTTTCACTTTGCCTACCATTTTGTTTTAACACATATTAATTACCATTTATGAGGTAACTAAAGATAAAAAAGCCGCTGTACAAAATAATCGGCTAAAAATCGAAAAAAAAGCGAGAATTTTGAAGGAAAATATAGTTAATATTAAATGCTATGTCTGATATTCCCCAAGAACTTCCTTTCAACCTAATAAAAATATTTTAGTGGAGACCTCATTGAAATATGTTAGAGATTACTTAAAGTAGCAAATGTAGTCTAAACCATCTACAAGAATTGAAAACAGACAATGGTTTCCAAGAGAAAGAGAAAGAATGAACCCAAAGGAGGAAGGAGAAGGAGCAAGAAGGAGCACGATCGAGACATTCGACTCGCCCGTACCGAGACCTCCGCCGTTTCAGAGCATGCCCACAACACCGGACACAAGCCACTCTGGAGCGTAGCAAAGTTTATTGATCGTGACCCTTATTACTACACCCGCAGGGTCAGAAAGGCAATTCATATAAGACTTCATCCTAACAACATCAACAGGGATAGTGGAATAGAAATTCCAGAAGCGTGGATACTCACGATCAAATGTTTACTCTTGAGATGCTGGAGAATAGCAATTACCAGTAAATCAGATCCTTCTTTGATTCTTTCTTCTGTGGTTATGGATGTTCCGAATGCCCCGAGGAAAAGAGTTAGGATCCATTACTGTCTAACATACATGCAATGTCGCCAATAAAGCAGAAAATTGCCTTAAACGTGTATGATGTCTTAAAATTGCTGTCTTCACTTCTAGCCCCTCAAACTATTTTGTTTTAAAATCGAGTAGTAAAAAAAAACATTAAGTTCTTATTTAACTTTATGACTGAGTAGAGACATGCTTAAAGATGAGGTACCTTAAAGTGGTTTCATTGAGGTTCTCTTCGACTTCCCAGGTGTCGCCAAGGGAGCTGTACCCCTTCCAACGAATAAGGTACTCATTCTTAGGGAAAAAATACACACAGAACTTCTTGGTGTACGGTTGAAATCTTACGTATGCTACTCACTTCAAACAAGCGTCAAATTTACCTTTCCTTTATTTTGTCTGCAATTCAACACTCTTTCAACTTGAAAATAAGGGCTTTTCCTTCCTTTCGATCTATTCTCCATGAAATCCTTCGATCTATTCTCCATGAAAGCCCTTCGAACGATTTTTCCTTCGTCCGTTCGCCATATTGAATACCGAAATTTACGCGCCCGCCGTTCAAGCTGCTAACTGTATACGATTTCTGGTTATGTGTTTTTGAAATAACATATTACGCATTTCACCTTAAATGATCATTTACAAATCAATGTCGAAACATTGTACCTTCCCTGTTACTCTTTATGATTTTGTTGCACTTTATTTTTGTTAGAGAAATTCTTGAAAACGAAATGACTCAGGTAACCATAGACAACTTCAAAGAAATCAAACAGTTGAAAATTCTGTGAGTTTTATAATTAATCAAGTGATGATAATCAAGTTGTGAAACAAGCCTTGTTACCTTGAGGCGTCCAATCAATTGAAATATAATGAAAACACTCTAAATCGATGCTTTTATTGTAAAAGCTTCTTACCTCATCTACAACTTACCGGAAAGTACTTTCCTGCCAGCAGATTGATTACTTGCTTAGTGGGAGAAAGTTTGTAAAGAAACTTTGGTGGTGCGACAGTGTGGGGTATTTCAAGACATTTGAAGTCATTCGACATTAAAACTCTGATTGGTTGAGAGCATACAGTCAATATACAAAAGCGTGTGAAGTTGACATAATAACCGATATCTGCATCAAGTATTGGGTTATCATGTGGAGTTCAAAGTCTGACTAGTTGCCAAGCCCCTCGTCAGTGTAACGTCCTGAAACTTTTCCAAACTCAGAGAGAAATGTCTTCTTTTGCAGAGTGTTTTAAAAATATTCAATAAAACAGTCATTGAATTCGGTTTTCTCGTGATGTCATGGATTCTAAAACCTTGTGTCTTCTTCATATGCCTTGGCCTTCGGCTTAGGCAGTAACTCAGACCTCAGCATTCTGATAATATCATGGTCAGTCTCATCCAATATTCAATCATTATCAACTGAGTTGGTGATGTAAATTGGCCACCCTAAAGAGCCTCAAAACTGAGCTCTTGAGCATTAGCCCTTCGTCCGAGAACACAGGAATTGTAAGTTTTAAGTGGTTTATATACAGGAAAAAGACGTTTCGCGATTAGAAGGAACCTGGTAACGAGAAAAACAAGAATAAATTCGTTAAATGAAAAGACTTTGTTGACACTGTGGGGATTAAGAGAGCCTATTTTAAATATTAATTTTTATGGTGGAGTCTTGAGACTTTTGATCATAACATTTTTATCTACTAATTTTTTATTTCCAGGTATATGCAGTACAACAAGATGAGGGAGATTCCATATGGTTTTTTCGATATGTTGAAGGATATACAGCGAGTGTAAGATTTTGATAAAGTTAATTCGCAAATTTTTCGTTTTTGAGCCAAGCTATATATTCTGAGTAGACACATCGTAGAGACATTCAAGCTAAGTTTTTTCAAAAATAATTGAAGACCTGGATTCTTAAAAAAATTATTTTGTATAAGTCAATTGATAACTCCAGCCATCAGTTTCTGATATATTCTTAAAAGCAAGTTCTTGTCGATAAGGTCTGTGAAGTTTTAATGAAATAACTTCCCTGAATGGACGATATTTTACAATTGTAGGAGCCTCGACACAAATCTGATGTGTTGTCATATGCACAAGGAGGACGCTGACTGTGCTTTTACGTACAACGACGACTTTGCCAACTGTGAGAGCATGTTTAAGAATTCTGCCCCAAGGAAGAGTATCTGGGTGATAGGAGTATTTTCTCTGGTTGGTGCAGTGTTTGTTGTCACTTGGCGAGTGATCTTTAAAGAAAAGAACGTGGTTCAGTCCATCATGTTGCTCCACTTAGCAGTGTCCGATGGTTTGATGGGTATTTACTTGATCTCTCTTGGCACTAAAGATCTGCTGTGGAGAGGAGAGTATTACTTGCATGACTTCCAGTGGAGGTCTGGTTTGTCTTGTCAAATAATTGGAGCGATCTCCCTTCTGTCAAGTGAGGTTTCGGTCATGATGATGACACTGATATCTGCTGATCGGCTTAAAAATATTGTGTTTCCTTACCAAGGTGCTTCTCTGAAACCAAAGGCAACACATATCCTGTGCATCATCATATGGGCAATTGGCTTCCTTATGGCCTTTTTGCCTATGTTTGGTATTCAGTATTTTGAAGACCCATTCAGGTACCATAGTTACTATGGTAGAAGTGTGGTATGTCTGCCCTTGCAGCTTACTTCTGATAAGCCGGCAGGTTGGGAGTATTCTGTGGCTATCTTTCTCGCTTTGAATTTTGCTTTTTTCTTGTTCATCATGGGTGCTTATCTCATGATACTAGTCAAGTCTTACTTGTCTAGCCGGCGACTGGCCCGTCAGGGTACTGAAAGAGAGATCCAGGCCAGAAGAGCAAACTTTAGGAGGGAAACGGCTCTTGCAAGGCGGGTGTTCTTCATCATCCTGAGTGACTGTGTGTGCTGGATGCCGGTGATAGTGATTGGTATGAGGACCATCATCGAGAAGTCGTACAAAGCGCAAGGGGACCTCGCTGTCTGGATCGCTGTATTTGCCCTTCCGATCAACTCGGCCTTGAATCCTATCTTGTACACCTTGTCAACAGAACAGGTGCGTTATGCGCTTTTAATCCATTATAAGTAGTCAAGATAATAAAATCCGTAAGTAGACTTATAATGGCTAGGTACAGGAAGGGTAATGGTTTTCAGCCGACCATAGGCAGTGTATAATACTGCTCAAGACTGCTTTGTTCACTTGCAATGGACACTGACAATGTTTCAAAAGCATTGGAAAACAGAAATTCGTTAGTTTCTATTTTGTCATCGGAGCTCAGCTCAAGGCAGCTAGCGAAATCTCGATCACTTTTGGCTATTTTTTATCCAGGTCAGAGGCATTCTGAAGAACAAAATGGAAAAAGTCTGGAACTACTTGAAGACCGTTTTCACCTGCTGTGGTTGGGATCAGGAAGGTGCGATATAATTATCAGCTCCTGATCAGAAATAAACCGAAAAACGATGTAAACTAACAGATTGCTGCGAATACAGTTTATTGATCTGTTGATTTATTCATTCAGTCACTCAGTCATAAATCAATTCACTCACGCATGCATAGAGACATTCATTTAATCATGTATTTACTCGTTCGCTCCTTCGTTCTTTCATTGGTCTGTTCATTTGTGGTACGAACTAAATATTTCTCGACTCGATCATTGACTTTTCTTCGTCGTTTTCTTTAAAGGCCAAGGAGATGGGGAACAACCGAACCAACAGGGAATAGAAGACGATGGACAAAATGGTGGCGAGGGAGGTAAATCCTAACTCGTATTTCTGGAAATATCGTGAAAACTGTAAATGGGGGAAAAAGGCAATCTGTGACTAAATATATTTTCGTTATTTCCTCTTTATTTTAAGGAGAAGGTGGGTGTGAACTAATCGAACTGGTTCATGTTGGTGTGCATCATCCCTTACTAGGTGAGCTGCAGTTTTCTAATCCAATGTAATTCTTGTCTGTTGAAGTGTTTATTGCTAATCTGTTTGTTTTGAATGGTATCCCTGGTGATGTTATCGTGTCCTCTGCTACCGGAGGGATCTGTGACTGCTGGTTACTTTCATATACGCAGATAGGGTTTATTATTATCTTTACAATCATTCAAACTTCTTTGTTCATCACGTTAATCTCAAATTCTAGAACCCATTCCCCCGTTCGTTTGTTAGTACTTTCGTTATTTCTATTGTGTGTTTCTTTTTGCTTTTTTTTTGTTTTTGTTTTTTTTTGTTTTTTTCATAAACCTCTTTTCATTTTTTTTTTTTTAAAGGCCAAGGAGAGGGAGAGCAAGTGAACCAGCACAGAATGGAGGACAATGAAGAACATGGCGGCGAGGGAGGTAAAAACCTTTTAGGTGTCACTTAACATATCATAAACATTTGAACTGAGAGCACAGGGTTAGTCTATGTACATTTTTTTTCTACTCTCATTTTTCAAGGAGAAATTGAGGGCGAAGAAATTGAACTGGCAAGTGTTGGTATGCATCATCCACAACAGGGTAAGGCTAGAGTTTCTATTTGAATGTCAAGTTTTTAATGCTATTCTGTTAGTTTATATTGTACCTCTGGTGATTGTGTCCTCTGTAACTGAAGAATCTTTGACTTTAGGATATTTTCATACACACAAATAAAGTTTATCATCATTTTTATTACCCAACCTTTCTCGTCTATTACGTTTTAATTGTTTAAAATTGTAGATCTCGTTCTACGTTTGTTACAAAAAATCCCTTCGTTCTATCTCTTATTTGTTTCCTGACTCGTTCACGATTTTTTTCCTTTGGTTTCTTTGAAAAGGCCAAGGAGATGGAGAACAACTGAACCAACAGGGCATGGAAGACATTGAACAACATGGCGGCTTAGGAGGTAAGACATTTTTTCCTTATAGTCAATGACAACACAGTGGCAATGTGACAACAACAGTGACTATATGTTTTATTTACTATTTTTTTCAAGGGGAAGTCAAGGGTGTAGTTATCGAACTTGCTCATGTTGATGTGCGTCATCCACAACAAGGTAGGCTAAAGTTTCTTCTCTGATGTCATCTTTATATAAATAAAAGATCTGTTAGTTTATATTGCCAAGACTCAACAATATGTTGTATTAATGGTACTTTTTATTTTGTTCTCTACTTCTGGAGGGATCTGGGACAGATGGATATTTTCATTCCCACAAATCAATAAAGTTAATTTACATCATTATAGTTATCCAACCTTCATCGTTCATTACGTTAGTTTTAAATTCTATGGATCTCGTGTTCTAACACAGTTTTGTTAGGTTTAAAAGTTTTGAAACGTTTCTTTGTTTTTTTGTCTCCAGTCATTATCTGAAATAAAGAAAAACAAAATAGACTAACTCGATTCTGAAACAATCACCAATACTAAGATACATAGAAAATAAGGTACAACATTGTTGATTAGTTCGAAACACAAAAGAATGACAGTATTTACCTTTCTTGTTTCAAGGAGGACTTGATGAAGCCGAAAGAATCGAACCGGCACCAACTGGGTATGCTGATTCAAATCAAGGTAACTTGTCTTACCTTTATTAAAAATCTATAGCTTATCAATTGGTCGCTATTCTTTGTTTGTTTGACAACTCATCCAGTGTTACTGTATTAGAAATGGACAAACCATCTAAGGACTGTTAAGTTCTCCTGCGTATCGATCAGTTCAGAATCTCATTACCTCCCTCAAGCATTGCCAAGCTCTGAATGAAGTAACTTTAAATTTCTCAGCTGGCTTTCCTACCACTACTACTGGTGGTAAAATCAAAGAATTTAAATTATCCTCAAACAGAACTAAGAGATGAAATTTCTTATGAAAATGAGCGAAATTTGGCGGTAATAAATTGAGATTTTGCATAACAGGTTGCGGCCAAAATGAACGGCAATAAGTATGAAAACATCAAGTTAAGTATAGATTCAAGTAATTCTTATTTGCGAGCTTTAAAATTCTTAAGCAATTTTTCAAGTAAACGTCGAACAAAAAATAAAAAAAACAAACGAACAAACAAAACAAAAACATTTAAGAAATCCTTAAGTTTGACATCCATCGATTATGTGTCGTATCACAAGTGTTTAATGTCTTGCCAAAGGCAATTTCACGACCACGAAAGCAGCGTATTTCGGGTTTTTTTTACCCGTTTTTAATTTGGCTTTGGGTTTGTTTCGAGAAGAGCAATGTTCTGTTGCAAATTTTGATGAGCCTCGACAGAAAAGAGGAAGTCATCAAATATGCCCGATGCCAATTTTTTTTGGCAAAAAAATGTTTTTCCATGTAATAATTACTTCGACTTTATTATTCTATCCTCTTCGTTTCGCCTACGTCTTGGAAAAATTTTTAAATTTTTTGGCTTTTTTAAAAATTTTTTCCTTTATTTGCTGTTTCATCAAATGAAACAATTTTGTTTTGCAAATTTATTAGGAATACCTCAGTAAAAAAAACAGCAACAACAAAAAACCAACAAAACAAAAGCAGCTGATTGGTTTTATTTCTCCAGTTTTATCTCACGGATTAACCTAGAGTTCTCTATTTATTTGTGTCTTTCTTACATTTAGAGTGTCGTTAACCAGTTTCATAAAGTTAAGCAGTTGCTACAGCGCTTTTAGTACCTAATCAAATATGTAATTTTTTTACTTTTTTCTATTAATGTTAGGAAAACGGAACAAGAGTTTGAAAAAAGGGGACGGTAAATTCAGGCATTCCACCGAAAAGAAGTAAGTGGTGAGCAGCGGGATATACACAGGTTCAAATTCCTAGAGAGATAGAAACTGTCCTTATAACAAAGTTGACGGACGTTGTCAGTGACGAACTAACCGCTGAATTATTTGAATTACTGGTTTATTTCCAAAGTAGTTAGCTTCTCAACCTACTGGCTAAAAGGTTGAAAGAGTAACTGTCGCTAGCGGACTTACCTCACTGACTAACTGACTCACTAACATCCTTACTCACTGATTAACCAGCTGACGGACTGACTGACTGAATTTCTGACAAAAATGACTGAGCAGCTGATAAACCAACTAACTGACTACTTGACCGACTGACTGAACGAATGCTGATCAATCGCCAGAACAAGTGATTGACTGTTTCACTGACTGGCTAACTGTGTGCCCAGCTGAGCGGCCATTCGACAGATTGTTTGATAGTTTGTTTCACTGACTGATTGAATGAGTGATTACATGATAGAACGGGAAATCTTAAATAAATAATTGTTTCACAAGATAATAGCGATTGAGCGTTTCTTTTCTTTTTCCTTGTCTCTCTTTTGTTTTCTTTTTTCTTTTTTGTTTTGTTTTGTTTTTTTGCAGAAAAAGGCGAAAATCAAGATTTTCAATGCGTCGAAAGTCACCTTCGGCTACCGAGGCTGTCCATGAAGAAAACACTTTTGAAGAGGACACAAAACTGTAGGCAGTTTAACTCGAGGAAACTACTATAAATTCTAAGCAATTTAACAAGAAGAAGTGGTAATTAGAGATCGATAATCTCGTCATTGTTTTTTATTAAGCGTATAAGATACTTAAGATAGAAACAACTGCTTTGCTAATTTTGTGTCTATTTAGATGTAAAGGAGGACTTAGTCAGTTATACTGAACCAATTGGTGTGCTTTGCCTAGTTAAATTAAATTTCACTCGATCTTTGGTTGTCTTAAAAAAATCCCCTCCAAAACGATTTTTTTCAAACGATAAGTTATAAGTTTTCAGACCAAGACAATTTAATTGATGTTTTAATGGTTTATGAGTTAGTGTTTCATATCCATGATTTATATGGTCTGCATGGCCACTTCACATAATCAGTGACATCATCTTAAGGATCGTGTTTACAGTCACAAGAAGTTTCAGCTTTCTCTTAACTAAACAAAAACACCCATGCGGTTGATTGGGATCCTTTAAGACATCTGCTACGAGGAGTCTTTTGAGGGCAGATTAAGTCAGCTTGAGATGGGAAGCACATTGAAGGCACAATTAACTAATTGAATTGTGTTAATTGACTTAAACGAGAGGATGTAATACCAAAAATATTTTTGGGAAGTCGTCATCATATACTAGTTTCTAGAATACCTTTTCACAATGACTTGGAGGTTACGTAACTAGATGCCATTCTACCAGAATTTTAGTGTTTTAGGTTTGCGGAATGTTCTTAAATACGTTTCAAGAATTCAATAATCTAGGAGTAATTATGCTTTTCAAGCTAAAATGAGAGAGAGATAGTATGATGTACATCAAAGATTGTGCACTTCAAAGAGAGTGGGTAAAAACGGTGAGTTTGTGTCAGTGGAGAACTAAGGTACAGTCTGGAGTGGTTTGTAGAAGATAATCACTGTATTGCCTAAAGGAGTCGCTTTTTAGTAAACATTTTCACTCATTGTTTAGCAACGTAATTCGGTTTGTAGTAGTGTAGGATTCTTTCTGTCTTAGAATATACCGTGACAAGAGATACAAAAGTGGTTTCTAAGAGTTTTGATTTAATGCTTGCTCGTTTTTCCTGCTTGATTATGTGCTTCATTATTAGAACAATACCAAGCTTTTCTTTATATTTGCTGCAGGGTTCAGAAAATGCATGCTTTCTGACTCATTGAATTATCTAACAAGTTGTTGTAAAAAACAAAAATAGTAACCTATGTGCTTGTATAATGAAAACTTAAGTGAGTGAAGTTTTAGTATCAAATTGATAAATTGGCATATCAAAGAAGGTGCAAGTTATAATAGCACCATTGAGCTCATAGAGGTTGATTGGAAAAAAATTTTTGTTAGTTATTTGATAATAATATAAATGCTGTATTCAATTGGATTATTACTGTCATTAATATTATAAAAATAAAAATAACGAGAGGGATCAATAACACCTTGGCTATTTGAAGTTGTGTTTATTTTATGTACTTGGATATTTTGCAAATGAAGCGAGTGCATCCGATGTCTCACATCAACTACAGCGACCAAAACAATCATGCAAATGGTCAGGCTCATCATATTCATAAAAATAAATGGAATCATATACATAAAAATAAAATAAAAGAGAAATGAAATTCATATTTTTTTAATTTGTTTGGTTTTTTTTTCGGTCGAAGAGATCTTTTAAAAAAAAGAAAGAAACAGAAAGAAAAAACCTAACAAACAAAGACGCTTTCCAAAACAATTAACTTTCTATCTCCCTTTTCCCGTGCTCACCCTGAATTGAGATAAACCATAATAGATTAAAATGCTCCTTCCCTCTCACTCTCTTATAAGCCGATTCCCTCCCCTTTCTCTTAAAAACTCAGGTAGTAAGTTTTTCAATAAGAAAAAATGTTTACTGGTGCGGTATCTTTCAAAGCAGGACATTCTTATTGAATTTTTTAAAACCCTCTTCTTCGTTTTTTTTTTTTTCTCGCGAGGAGAGGGAAATTTTAGAAACCCAGCATGTGTTTGGCAAAAGTCTAGACACGCTATTTTACTTTCTCATTTTCTATATAAGCGTCACCTTTTCACTACTTCAATGTTACCTGCTGTTAATAAAACTGTCTATAATTTCTTGCAACATTGTCTAAGGGAAAGAAGCCGAGAGGACTTTCAAGTAACTTTTGATGGATGAACTTCAAGATCTCTGTTTATTATGTTGAGTGGGGTGTTGTGATCTAGTTAACTACCTAATAAGGAGAGTCGGGGTTAGGGTTGTTGAAGGCCTAAATGTAATAACTGTCCTAAATGTAATAACATTTAGTCCTATATGTAATAAGCTTCCAATGCAATCATTTAACTCCTTCGGTGCATTGTTGTTATGGCGGACATCCACATTGGGATGTTAAAGTGACAGCTGTTGCACCAAAAACCGCTGACCAGTATACATGTCACATTACGGGCTCCCTGATATCAATCAGCGTCTTTTTACTTGCTAGACATAAGAAATATCAGCAGTCGAAGTATGGTCCTTAAAGCGGTTTATTGATTGAGTTGAAAATCATTTCCAGCCCAAAGTGGGCTAGTGCTTGGCTGGAAACTCATAGGATGGAATCGATTGGTACGTAATCATTAAGAAAAAGAAAAAAAAAGAGAAAAAGAAAAATAAATTGACTACAATTGATGATGAACTAGCATGCTATTGTTGATGTTATCGTTCGTCACATGTTAATCCAAAAGAAAATTATTATTATCAGAAGTGTTCCTGAAATTTTGCATATCAATGATATTCAGTGTCAACTGATTTTAATGAAGCATTTGAGTTCATTTTTTAGGATGACTATCCTGATTTATTCAATTTTGCACCTGAGATATTGCATTTCTAGCCCCCTATAGATTTACTCC
The DNA here is from genome assembly GCF_036669915.1 of Pocillopora verrucosa. Taxonomy (NCBI): domain Eukaryota; kingdom Metazoa; phylum Cnidaria; class Anthozoa; order Scleractinia; family Pocilloporidae; genus Pocillopora; species Pocillopora verrucosa. The sequence continues at coordinate 6,225,004 of NC_089312.1, forward strand.
ACCTCAGTAATCAGTTCATGTACTAAATGACTATAAGTGGAAACTGTTGAGCTTTCTTTTTTTCATTCATTTATTTATCTATTCATTTTCTCCCCTCACGGTGGGCAGAGGAGATGAAGACAAAAGATGAGATATAAACATTAGATCAACTGTAAAATATATGTTTTCCCAATATTTCGGTTCGGGAACTGATGAACCTGTCATAAGGGGCTAAAGGAAAACAAAGAAGGTTCATTAGACCATCAACTGACCATCGTGTTGAATTTTGTCGCTCAATGGTTCAATTTGACTCTTGCGTGGAAAAAAGGCAACATGTCGGGACCTGTGATCGTGAAATGGGATAACATATGATTGGTCAGTAGATATCTTGCTCTGTAAGACACTTTTTCATATAGCCAGCAGCGCACGCGGGAAAGATGAAGAGAATCCTGTGTTCTGATTGGCTAACTGAGCGGGCATGATGGGCCCACCTTCGTCCGCTCGGGATTCCCCGTATTGATCCCACGCAAGAAAACTTACAAAGTTCGTAACTTTTGGACAATGTTGGCATATACATAGAAAAAAAAAATAAACGAGCATCTTGAGTTTATTGTGCTGCAAACACAGTTGGCTTTCACCATCGGCTCTCGAAATAAACAGGCCATTCTTGATTCTTATCTAAGCGAAATCTTTTGCTATACAATGAATCCTTTAATGATTAAGCCAAGAGAATATAAACTCTCTTGAACAAGCTTGTATGGTCAAGATTACTTACACTGATGACAGATGTATATCGTCAAAATCTGTTACACTTAAGAGTCTGAGCCAATGATATAAAGACAGCTACTGGTCAGCGTTCTCATTGCTTTTGCGTCCGTCAATTTGATGCCAAAAGTACATTAGTATCAGTATAAGGTTTTGTAGCCAATGCTTCTCAACGCACATCTTTAGCAAATAAAAAGACGCTGAGTAATATCAGTGAGCCCGCAATATGCCGTGAATATTGGTCAGAGGATTCTTTGGTGCAACAGCTGTCACTTTCACATCTCAATGTCAGCGCAGTTAAACGATTGCATGGGAGCCTTCTTACATTTAGGACCGAACGTTATTACATTTAGGGCTTTATTACATTTAGGACCAAATGTTATTACATTTAGGAATTTATTACATTTAGGACAGTTATTACATTTAGGCCTTCAACAATCGCCACTTAATATATATTTTTAGTTGGAATTTCGCGACCTTTTCTCAGACCACGCAAAATTTCATGATTCCAAGTTGTTATTTTGCAGAAGACGGTTGAAATCCAACATTCAACGCATCAATTTGACGAAGTGCACAACATGGTAAGGTGCGATTCCTGATTCTAATTTCATGATACCTCGCTCATTGTATAATCGCCTTCGTGATATTACGCTAATTCAGCTTGATTTCTGGTTTTGTGCGCCTGCCTTTTCATGTTTTTGTCTGAGCAAGTACTAGAAGTCACCTACCATAGAGCCCAGATGCAACTCCAAAGCGATTGATATAGGACCTCGGTATGGGAGAGATGTATGCGATTGGATGCGTTTACCGGCACAACTGATAGCCTGATCTCAGTTTTATGACCCAACCTGAGTTGTCTACTTTCTTGCGAGTAAAGTTTTCTAACTTTCCGACTGAGATTGCTCTGATTGGCTCGAGGAATAATACTTCTGTCGTCCATTTTTGGTTAACCCTTTAACTCCCAATATCTGATTGTTAGTTCTCCCCTCTAGCTCCCACACAATTCCTTGTAAATTAGTTGCTAGAATTTGGTGAAAGATCAAGATATAAACTTCTACCTAATAAGTTTGAATACTCTCATTAACCGTTTGCAGGAAATAGTGTGGAAACTATAGGGAGAAGATACATGTTAGTCACTTCTGGGAGTTAAAGGGTTAAATTGTTGTACCGGAAGCCAAGAAAACTCATAAACGATGGTTACTTTTATCACTTTGATACCGTGTTTCTGCCCATACATAGAAGAATTATGCGAATTCAGCCGTTGTCTTTGAACATCTTGTTTATCGTCGGGGCAAGAACTGGAGTTTACCTGCCATACAGGTCAATGACTCCAAAACGACTGGAGCAGGGCTGTAGAATCGGAATAAAATCATTGGACTGGATATGTCTACTGACACAACTGACAAGCCGATGTTAATTTTATGACCCAAGCTGTTTTGTTACTTTTCTTCTGAGAAAAATGTAGTAGTTTTTAGATTGAAATTGTTTTGATTGGCTTGAGGATACTTTAGTAGACACTCTTGAATAAATTTGATGACCCAAGTGAAAAAAGTTTAAAAAAAAATAGTAACGTTATAAAGATTGTCTGATATTTTTTAAGAGGACACCTATGTATACGTAATATTAAAGAATTTGTCAAAGGGGATGAAAACTTATCATAATTATAGTATACAAGAAAATGAAAGTTCTCATAACATTAGATTGACCAGACGGTAAATTTAAGAATTGCAAGCTGTGTCGAAGGCCGCATAAAAAAAGTGAAACAGCTATGAACATGTACCTATGGGTCTTTGCGGAGTTTAGGCTACTCAAGGCTATCACACAGGGGTCAACTCACTTTTTAGAGCTGATTTTAGGGCGGCTAACTTCGCAAAGGTGATAGAAGATCGAAAACTCAACGGGACAATCGTAAGAGAGCTTGAAATGGCTTCTGAGATCTCTTGCCAGTTTGAATGTTTTTCTGAAGACCGATGTATGTCATACAACTTCCTTTCCATCCATGGAAATGAGACAAGTACATGCCAAAATGCAAGTAAGTGATCTGACCGATTTGTTAGTCGAGTTAATTTTACCAAAGAAGATGGAGCACTGTTTAAAGGAATACAGGTTATAATACTGGTTGGTGTTAGTATTAGAGAGTTATGAAGCATTGAATTGAATTGAATAGAGTGGGAGGGCTGGAGAGTGAAAATATTTAACTCGGGGTCATAATGTAAAGACTGAGCGCAGCGAGCTCCTTGAGTCTTCGCCACGAGCCGAATATATTCCAGTATGGCCCTGTCAGTCAATAAGCACTTTAACACATGACCACTACTTCTCGAAACTTTGGAAAATTTTGTTTCAGCTTATGTCTGTAATCATACTCGTTAGTAACACATCGCTTCGCGGTCGTCCGATTTTGTTAATTACTCGTATGATTACAGACCGAATTTGACTCCACTCAGTCCTATTACTAGTATTAATCAGGACCGTCAAAATTTCCTTGAATGTGATTGCTGGATAAATTGCCCTTTTTTAACTAATTTTTTGCAATGAATCCGATTTCATTTTCCGGCAAGTGACCGAATTAGACAAGAAATAAAATTAAAAATTCAACCTTTACAGATTAACACTGAAGGCAGCCATTCTAATCTCCATAGATTTCTAAGTGAAAGCTGTGGTTGTGGATGCGAAAAGGATACCGAAAGGAAAAAAAGTGAATTGCAAAATTAAAAATACTTTATGTATTCTCTTCCATAACAGAAAATCTCTCCCTGTTTATAAATTGTCCTACTAAAGATCCTGAAAATCGTCACGACGGGCGTTCGCTTTAATTAACTTTGACTTCTATAAAACTCAGGATTGTAGTTTTGGTATAAGTACCTTAATGTCTCACAATGACGAGCAGTCAACGGCTTTCTCTTCAGAATTTAAAGATGTCTAAACGTTTAAAATAAGAGAAGAAATCCTTAAAGTAGGTGTGATTTAGCAAAAAATGTTGGTTATGTATTGATCAACCCTTATCGTATCGATAGCGAAATTTGTTATTAATTAGTCTTAAAGTTCGCACCAAACAAAATAAGCATGCATCAAGATTGTTTTAGTGATGAGATGCCTGAGCTTGACATCTGTAATCCAACAATTTCATCACAGGTTACAGAGCAAACATACGTGTCTGCATATACAAAGGCCGTCCGAGTATTTTGCTATAATTGAGCCAGCTTATTCTGAATAATTCTAACTTTAACGTGTCCAGAGCCAAGGTTTCGAAGACAAATCGCCAAAGCATGATCATAGTTCCTTTTCGCCTCATCATCGTGACCCTGATCATTGTGTGCGTCACCAATGTTTTCATAAGTTTCTCCAACTTTAAGATGATTACGTCCGAGCTGTTTTAGGCAAATGTCCAGTGCAAGTACATGGTAGTCCATAGCTTGCTGGAAATCACTTACATTTCTGTATAGAGTACCCAGGTTATTGAAAGAATCTGCGACATCTACATCCTCAGGTCCGAGCTGTTTCAGACGAATTTCTAGTGCACGTGTATGGTAGTACTTTGCTTGCTGGAAATCAACTAGATCACTGTACACAGTACCCAGGTTATTGTAGGAAGATGCGACATTTCCGTGCTCGGATCCAAGCTGTTTCAGACGAATGTCCAATGCACGTGCATAGTTGTCCTTTGTTTTCTGGAAACAGCCTAGATCACTGTACACAGTACCCAGGTTATTGTAAGAAGCTGCCACACCTACATGCTCAGGTCCGAGCTGTTTCACACGAATGTCCAGTGCACGTACATGGTTGTGCTTTGCTTTCTGAAGATCACTTAGATTTCTGTATACAGTACCCAGGTTATTATAAGAAGCTGCGACATCTATATGCTTAGGTCCGAGCTATTTCACACGAATGTCCAGTGCGCGTGCGTGGTAATCCTTTGCTTTCTGAAAATCACCAAGATCACTGAATACAGTACCCAGGTTATTGTAAGAGGCTGCCACATCTACATGCTAAGGTCCGAGCTGTTTCAGACGAATGTCCAGTGCACTTACATAGTTGTCCTTTGCTTGCTGGAAATAACCTAGATCACTGTATAGTACCCAGGCTTTTGCAAGAAGTTGCAAAATCTACATGCTTAGGTCCGAGCTCTTTCAGACGAATGTCCAATCCACGTACATAGTAGTCCTTTGCTCGCTAGAAATCACCTAGATTTCTGTATACAGTACCCAGATTATTGTATGAAGTTGCGATAGCTACATGCTTAGGTCCGAGCTGTTTCAGACGTATGTCTAGTGTACGTGCAAGGCAGTCCTTTGCTTGTCGGAAATCACCTAAACCATTGTATACCATACCCAGGTTATTGTAAGAAGTTGCGACATCTATATGCCAGGGTCCGATATGTCTCAGACGAATGTCCAGTGCACGTGCATGGTAGTCCTTTGCTTTCTGGAAATCATCTAGATCGCTATACACAGTACCCAGGTTATTGTACGAGGCTGCGACATCTACATTCACAGGTCCGAGCTGTTTCAGATAAATGTCTAGTGCACGTGCATGGTTGTCCTTTGCTTGCTGGAAATTACTTAGATGACTGAATACAGTACCCAGGTTATTGTAAGAATCTGCGACATCTACATGCTCAGGTCCGAGCTGTTTTAGACGAATTTCCAGTGCACGTACATGGTAGTCCTTCGCTCGGTGGAAATCACGGAGATTACTGTATATAGTACCCAGGTTATTGTAAGAAGCTGCGACATGAGTTTGCTCAGGTCCAAGCTGTTTAAGACGAATGTCCAGTGAACGTGCATGGTAGTCCTTTGCTTTCTGGAAATCACCTAGATCACTATATACAATACCCAGGTTATTGCAAGAGGCTGCCACATCTACATGTTCAGGTCCGAGCTGTCTCAGGTAAATGTCTAGTGCACGTGCATGGTTTTCTTTTGCTTTCTGCAATTACCTAGGTCACTGTATACAGTACCCAGGTTATTGTAAGAAGCTGCGACATATACATGCTCAGGTCCAAGCTGTTTCAGATGAATGTCCAGTGCATGCGTATGATAGTTCTTCGCTTGCTCGAAGTTACCCTTACATTTGTGTGTGGTTCCCACAAGGAGATAGAGTTTTGCTTTTCCGAGAGCGTCGTTTGCATCACCTGAGTGTATAATTTTCAAGGCCAGTAGGTCATAGCAGCTTCGTATTCACAATGGTTGAGGCACATATTTCCTAGGATCAGAAGGTCATTAAGGTAATCTTGCAAGGAAATAACACCCATTTTGCTGACTTGAGATAATTCTTGCATAGAAAACAGAGATGGCTGGATTTTAGTCTCCGGTTACTAAGAACTCAGCTAGTATCCAGCCATCTTAACAGAACAAGCTTGGTCAATAACTCCAATTTATCGACCAGTAACACGGAGCTTGCGTACTAATTTTGCCGCTGTGTTATGGTTCATAAAAAAACGAACAGTATATGCACAGAAGTTAGGGCATGACATATATAGAATTTTCTCGTAAGACAATCCTTAAACACTCATTTAGGACTTGTTTCGAAACTGCTTTTCAGACCACTAGATTTTGGCAAAGATTCTAACATGTATTGTCCAGGCGTGTTATCTATCAGCCCTTCAGTTCAACTTGTCTACTGGAAATTTGTTTCGTATGGCCCATTAAGGCTTCAAAACGTTTTTATCATACTGCATTGAAGATTACAGCGTTAACGTATTAAGTTTGAGTGCAACTATATTTGATGGCCTCTCTCGCCTTTACGGAAAATCCTTTAGGCTTACTCTGGCCATTCCTCCTGTTTTTCGGAACAGCTTCATTAACGAGTCGAAACGCAAGTTTCTCTGATGATTTTTTATTGTGTTCTTCGCATTATTCACCCGCTGATGAGTGAATAATGTTCATTAGCAGGGGAGGGCGCACCAATCAGTTACTGACATCAATGAAATAGCTAATTTTGTATCTACTGATTCAATTCAATCACCTTTTTTTTTTCTTAGTTGTCATGTTATTAGCAGTTTATAAACTAAATATTGCTGTTTTAAAGGGGGCCTTGTTTTGGCGTTGATCATTTCTATCCGGCTTGGGTCGAGCAATAATCCAAAATGTCAAAGTTTCTTGTTTTGCTCCAGTTCTTCAAAATTCTAACAGCTTTTACTATTACTACTAGTGAACAATATCGCAGATCTGATGAAAAGAATAATGTTTATTTTGTCGAGCATTTGACTAAACATTGATCAACTGGCATCTTACAAAGTCTACGGTTCAATGGCCTGTGGCCTTCACTGCATCCGACACGAACTTTGCATCTCTGTCAACTTTGCAGTTGAAGCGGATCTAACGGGACACTCCTGTGCGCTGCTGAAAGCGGACAGATTTCGATATCCCAACAAACTTAACTGGAACAACTCTTATCATCACTACAGTTTAGCGGTAAGGAAAAAGTTTATTAACGCTAAAATAATACCTAAAAACTCATATCAGATATGTTTCAGTTTAAAACCTCGAGAAGAAGACTATTCAAACCGAAATTGAGGATTCCGTGGAATAAGCATACTCACAAAGAACAGAAACAAATATTTTAAGATGAATGTGTTACTTATAAAAGAAAGAACTGATCTGGTTGAAAATGAATGCGTCCTCACATAAGATTATTTCGTAAAAACAAAGAAACGGCAAAAATTAAGAAAACATCAAGAGTTTCAAAAACGGTTTCAAATATACGCTTTAATGACTATTCTGGACAGGAAAAATATGTATTGCTCATACATATCCATGGTTAACGCAGAGCTGTAATTTTGTTGTTGTCAGGCGGCCTAGTTTTTTCTGTCATTGACTAGGAATACCGGGCTAACTTTGACATTGTTGTTTTCTACACATCCAGTTCTTTCTATTGCTACCACTATCAGATTGAAAATATGAACCGACATGGTGCGTGCGCTTTCACGCGAAATAATTTAACTAGTGTTAAGTTCAACTGAGCGACAACTGATAAGTCCTTTTAAGTGCCTCCTGTTGCCATAGTGTCCTGACACTTAAACAGTAAAAGGAGGCACATGGTGTTTGGTCAAGCCGTCACCTATTGAATTAATCGGTAGCGTAAATCGTTTCCTATACAAAAAGAAATTATTAAGGATGGAAATTGGTTAAAATCGCAGTGAAAACAAATTCTCAAACAATGGAGACTGTATGAAAAGATGACCGTACTAAGAACCTTTTGTGCAAAATTAATTTTAATTTTCCGACATTCGCTCCCTTCAAAGACATTAATGGCGGAATCTGGCTCCATGACACAATTCCCCGTAACACCGATTGGCAAAGTTAAATTGGGAAAGATGCACATTATGATAAGATTTGCTTCGAGTAATACTTTCAAAAAAAAAGGAAAGAAAAAGTTAAACAACTTCTCGCACAAACAATGTACATACCTCTTTATCATCGATTGCATAATAATCTTTTCTTTTACCGGTGAACCTACAAAAAACCCCTTCTATCGAGGTCTTCAAATAAAGTACTTTACTTATCGAACTACTTCAATCATGCTAGTTCAATTTCTTGTGGAATAATCACGGCAGCCGATCAGAACAAAAAAACAGAGGGCGATTTTACGGAAAGCCTCATCATTTACTTAACAACTATTCACGGAAGTATAGGTGGCTAATGAGAGATATTTACATAGGCGCACAACGGCGAAGTAAATATCCACTGCTCACCACCAATACTGAGATGTAATAGTATTAGTATATACTAAAACAAAGAGATAATATAGCACAAAAATATGATTTCAAAAGTGATTAGCAAAGGATAATCGGAATTTGAGTAGCCAATCAGAGCACGCCTTCAACGCTATCCAGTGTTTCAGTATATAATAAATAGAGAATAATACATGGGCGCGCATAATTAATAAATCTCTGAAAACCGATGTTTGTTACAAATTCTTTCCCATCCATAGCAAAAAGGAGACAAACAGATGCCAGCTAAGTGATTCTGACCTATTTTCTGGTCATGTAAATTTTTCAACAGAAGATGGAGCATTATATAAAGGAATAAAGGTTATGACACAACTCGATTTTAATGATATGGGACTCTCGGGCGGGGAGCCTATAGAAATGCATGTTTTATTTGACTCAATGTCAACCATCGTACGGCTCATTACTCAAGATTTGATTTTAAAATAGATTGTAGCCTTTTTTCTTAATCGGAGAGTACACTTCTCACCCAGTTGTCAGGTGCTCAAATATTCATTTGGTAAATAGTTTTTTAGAAGTTAAAGCATTTAAGACCAAATCACCTTCGAAAGGATATTTGTTTATTTCTATTTTTTCCATAATTTTAGAGCCCCTGCATGGAGGATTATCCGTGCAAAGAGAATGAAAGTTGTCTTGTTGACTACAAATCAAACACTCAGTTCTCTAAGTGTGTAGGAGGTAACTGGAGACCCGGTGGTCCTTCGTATCTCGATACTCAAACTTTTGAAGACTTTGAGATTAGTGTCCTCTTTAACAGATTGAACAAAATGTGTACAATAAAACAATTATTTAATTCGGTTTTTTTCGTGATATCATGAGTTATCCAACCTAGAGTCTGTGTTATCTGCCTCAGCCTTCGATCACGGCATTGATAATTCATAATACCGTGCTCAACCTAATCCAATAACGGCTTATTGTTATCTGACTTCGAATATGGGACAGCAATGGTGTGCATATGCGAATTACTTAAGTCGTCGGAATGGTATACAATCTGGGTAATATATTCATATTTTGAAGAATTGCTAGAAGCTTTGAAGCCACTTTATTACAAATGATAATTTGATATTGTCAAGGAGCCATATCCTCAGCGATATTATCATAGAAGTTTCTAATTTCTAATTCCATGATACCTCGCTCATCGTATAATCGCCTTCGAGTTAATTTTACCAAAGAAGATGGAGCACTGTTTAAAGGAATACAGGTTATAATACTGGTTGGTGTTAGTATTAGAGAGCTATGAGGCGTTGAATTGAATTTAATGGAGTGGGAGGGCTGGAGAGTGAAAATATTTACCTCGGGGTCATAATGTAAAGACTAATTGCCACGAGCTCCTTGAGTCTTCGCCACGAGCCGAATATATTCCAGTATGGCCCTGTCAGTCAATAAGCACTTTAACACATGACCACTACTTCTCGAAACTTTCGAAAATTTTTGTTTTAGCTTAAATAGGACCCGAAAGACGAGTGCACGCGGTACAACCACAAGAAAGATCCTACTTTAAAAACTGTTCTCTTTATTTTTTCGAGTCAGAACAAGAAAATCAGAATTCATCGAAAAACGGGTCTTATTTTCTCACTTCTTTATTTCCACCGAGTACAAGTCCACAGTTAGAAGCTTTCTTTGTGATTGCGCACGGGGTGTCAGGCGAGTCATATACGTTATATGTATTCCTACTTTTGAGCGTGCAGGCCTAAAGGTTATGACGCCATTAATTTTTATTTTCATTACAGACAATAACGTTGATACTCTCAGTGACTTATATCCTCAGGTGTTTAATTCATAAATTGCCCCAAAAACACTATTATCAAGATGATTCCTCAACTGACGGTGTGTACTGGGCTTACCCTGATGAAGAAGACCCATTTCAAGAGCTGTGTGACATGACAACTGATGGTGGAGGATGGACCAACTTTCAAAGGCGCATGGATGGCTCTGTATACTTTTATGTCGACTGGGATTCATACAAAAAGGCTTCGGAAATCTGGAGGGTGAGTTTCGGCTAGGGAACGATTATCGTCACCGTCTAACTGCATCTGCCAACACGATGGTTCGCACGGATATGGAGGATTATGAAGGCGACCAACGACTTGCTGAGTACACGACTTCCTCTGCGACCGACGACGGTGATAATTATCGAGTGACGATCGACATATACCGAGGCACTGAAAGGGAATCATTGCAATTTCACTCTCAGCCCATCAGGTATGATTTGGTCATTGTATTTTCCGGTGCTTACCTGAATAAATACAGATGTTGGGAAACCTCCGAAGGGTACCTGCCTAAAAATGCGCCAAAGATCCGTAACTGAGAAAAGCTGAAGATCCGTACACCTCATTTTCTTGGCTCTTTCTTCGAAAATTGTTTTATTTATGATCGAGCCATACAGCTATAAGTATAGTGGTGAACTTGCTATACCCTGTTGGTTTGCAATGAGAGAGGGGAAGCTAACTGTAAATTGCAGAATGGCATCTCACTCAACGATAGGCACCGAGGACTCTAGACCTGTCTTTCGCACTTATTTAATCTCTCGGTGCTTTAATACGTCATTTTACCTACATCAGAATTACTTCTCTCCATGTAACATGGGTTGCCTGACTATAACTCTGGAAAATCTATGCGAGTTCTACCCGACTTATACTTTTGATTGACCTCTGACTAAACCTTAAATTACTTGCTAATATATTTGCATTCGAAAGGCATTGATGGGCATTCTAACAATTTTGTGTCAATGCAGTGCTTCTTGGATGTGTGTTGTTTCAGTAACATTGCTATCCAGCTTCTCATTTTCTCAAGAATTTCTTTATTTTGAAATTTAGAAATACGAGGTTTACAACCAGGGACAGGGACAACGACGTCTATGAGGATGCAAATTGTGCAGTACTATATAAAGGTGGCTGGTGGTATAGTGACTGTCATGCCGCTAATCCAAATGGTTTGTATCAGGGTGGAGGTTACGCTTAAGGAGTCACATGTGCACCATTTCGAGGACAAGATTATTCTTTAAAACGCATCGAGATCAAACTTCGACCAGCACGATTTCAAATTTGTAGCCTGTACCTGTAAGATTTTAGCAAATAGTAATTTACAAGGCTCAGATATCTGTGACACGTAAACTGATTCTGTTTCTGATATAGCTTTCAAGTTGGTTTGCAACACCTTAGGAGTTCCTGCTTTAAAACGAAAGCGAGCAGGATGCTGAAGTAGCACACAAAAAATAAGTATGTATTTAAAATGAAATTTTTCATTCACTTTCAGAGAATCATAATCCTTTGATGCCTCTAAGGATGGTGTTATTAGACAAAACGGAGTTAACAACGCAAAATATTTGACGCCTTTTATTGTGTGCGTGTTGTGAAATACCTTAATCACATTTACATATTGAAACATATTCAACCGTTTATTTTCTCTGCTTGGCTGGTAAAATTTGTAATCTATCTGTGGCAACGATACAAGTACATGGCATAAATGTTTACAGAACTCTTATAGAATTGGTATCGCCCATGCCAATTCTCTCTCTCGAGTTCCTGTTTTGGCAAAATTAATTATTGAATACAAAAGATTGGCGAACATTACGACACCTTGTCATATAAATACTGAAATTTAATTTTTGTTACTTTTTACATCCTTTTCTCGGCTTATTTGGTAGAATTATGCTAATTCAGCTAGTTTTGTTACCAATTTCAAGTACCTGCCTTTTTTATTTATCTTTCGTGTTAGCTGCTCAACAAATGTGATAAGCTGTTTTGTTGTCCCACGAAAGAAAAATAAAAACATCAGCTTTCCGAATGAAAATGCTCTGATTGGATTGAGGAATGCTTTTTGTCCATTTTTAATTATGTTTTCATCAGAAACCATGAAAATATCCAAATAATCGTGACGATGCAAATGATGATTGCTATTTTGAAGGACATAAAAGATGGATATTGCATATTGGGAAGTTAGTGATATATATAAGTTGCATGTAAATTAAATGGCAAGAATGGTAACTCTGTTTTTAATTTCGACGAACCTTATTAATTATGAATAGGAATCCTTGAAATTGCTTAAAAGTTAAGCGCCACCAGTTTGAAAATTCAGCCAAATCAATTTGAGTCGAAGGCATGATAAAAATGAAACAACTAAACATGTACCTATTGACCTTTTTGATGTTTTCACTTACGGCTATCGCACAAGGTTCAAATCGGCTGTCGGAGCCCGATTTTAAGGCTGCTAATTTCGCAAAGGCGATAGAAGATCGAAAACTCAACGGGAGTGTCTTCAGAGACTTGGAGGTCGCGTCTGAGATCTCTTGTCAGTTTGAATGTATCTCTGAAGAACGATGTTTATCTTACAACTTCCTTCCCATCCATGGCAAGGAGAGAAGTATATGCCAACTAAGTGACTCGGACCGCTTTATCAGTGGTGTGAATTTTACGAAAGAGGATGGAGGCATTTACAGAGGAATACAGGTGACAATACTACATTATTTAAGGGAAGTTGTGAAAAATAGTTATTTTGATGAACGTGAATGTCATCCGGCTCGTTTTAAGTGTATTTCCTTCGGTGCAAATTTACTGCTGAGTGTTTAGGAATTCCATACGTGTACTGTCTCTATCTACCTTAATGAATTACTAGTTGATAATGAATGATTGTCTCACCTCTCTGTCGACACATTACAGCTATTTCCGTAAAAACCAATTATGATCTGCCAAAGTTATTGGTGCCTTAAAGCACCCGTCAAAAAAGGCAGGGTTTCTTGTTAAGAAAGAGAACGTTTCACTATAGTGGTCTTTCGAGGACAAAATTTACTGTGAAATGAAATCATATAATTTAAATTCTATAGAGACTTTCGATTGAAAAAATGGAACATTAATTAATGAGACACTCAAATGACTGTAAAGGGAATACAATCCAGTCTTCATTTCCATCTTTGTGAGATTAGTTCGTTCTCAGACTTTTCAAAAATAAACCTGTGTCCCAGCTTTTTCTCTTCTAAGATGTAAGATCGACAAAAGGCAGGAAGTTCTTGGCCCACTTAACAAAAAAGTCCTCCTTCAACTTTAAAATATGAATATATATGTAAGGCAATTTTATTTCCCTACTTTTAGAGCACCTGCGAACAAGATAATCCATGCACAGAGAATGAAATATGTGTGGTTGAATACAGATCAAACACTCACTTTTGTAAGTGTAACAGAGGTAAGGATAGACGTGGTTAGATTTTTGTAGTCTGACAGCTATGGATTTACACAGTTGGGGATGGAATTTCTCTAACAGGGTAAACGGTGAACGGTATAATTGAGATGCTCTCAAGTGCTGGGGTGCAGATTCAACTGGGTAATAGGCACTAGACGAAGAGAGTTTACGAAAGGTGAAACAGGCAACTTCAAACATAACAAATAGTTAGATGGCGAGGGAGAACATCAACTCACGTCCACTCTGTTGGAGAGAGAGGAAATCCCCTAAACTGATATGCAATAATAATATTCTGCATGAGGTACGAAATTTGGTGGTTAAGGTGGTGGTTAATTATGACGGAAACAAAAAATGTTAAGATCGGACATTTTCATTAATTTCATGCTTTGGTGGATGCTATAACACCAATATATGATTAGAAAAAAACCACTTCAGGTGACTGGTATTTCGGCTAATAATGTCCACGGCCAAGATATTGAGCATGCTGGAACATGCTGGAACATACCGGAAAAATGGAGGAACATGCCCGAACATGCCGGAAAACGGGAATTATCTTGTAAAATACCAGAACACCGGAACATGCCGGAACACCGTGGAAAACTAAATAAAAAAAACTTAAAATTCGATGAAAAAATATAGTTAATGGTTACCTGGCGTTCCAGGTTTTATCACGTGCCGAGATATTTGTCTGAGAAATGAATAATTGGGAGACAAGCAAAACTTTGAGGACAATGTCTCAGTCAAGGACGTTATCAGCCTACAGACCAACAAGCCAGAAGGGTTTTT
>NC_089312.1:6246937-6361937 GCF_036669915.1 Pocillopora verrucosa
ACAACAGCGTCAGCTTTCGAAAAGTACATGAATGAAATTACTCACTCCTGAAAAAGGTAAGAAGTTGGAAATATTTTTTAACAGATGCTTTTCCCCTAAAGTAATGACATTGATACGAGGCCTAAAACATTAAAATTTCACAGTGTTTACCGCTGGTACCCGAATAAATCTTGCTGCACCAACAAAACGTCACAATTCAGTTGTAAATTAATATACAAATGCCCAAGAATATCACATGAGAAAATATCATGGATATCTGTGTTAGTAAAGCAAGAGTTAGTAGGCAAACACTACGTTCAACATGAGCAGCAGTAAAGTTTTGTGACTTCACGTAGAACTTCAGTGAAAAAAGACAGAAAAGGAAAAGGAAAGGAATTTGAGAAAATTATGCAAAAGTTCTTTTCCATAACATGAGAAATGAAGGAACATGTCGTTTATTTACTTCTTGATCAGTATAGATTTTCTTAAAACATGGTCTGAAAGATAGCTTTTCCTAATAGCCGATCAGGCGTTGATATTTTCATAAAAAAGAGAAAAAGGAGTCACATTCCGCAATTAACGACATCATGTAAGTGAAACCAAGTTATCTGATTAAGTAGTCATGCTTCTTGTCATAATATTTATTTTCGAGCTTTCTGAAACATATGGCAGATTAGTAAATTATATGACTTGACCCCTTTGTAAGTTTGAAGAGAGAAGCAATTGCTGTCTGTTCAAAGAATAAAGGGGTTTTATAAATCTGTCTATCTGGGCTACTTTTGTGAAATGAAGCATGAAGCTTACGGCAAACGGGAAGCAGCTACGTGACATTTCGCATGTGCCATTTGCTATAATTCGATGCTCTCATCGATTATATTAAGAGCGCTAAAAAAACCAACTTACCATTTTAATAGTCGAGTCAATTTCACACATGTGTCCACCAAAGGATTCGATTTTAAAAAAGTAAGCCAAGCATGGCAATCGCCATTATCATGTTAACCAAAACTATAACAAAATTCTCGAACGTGATTTGTTATCACCAGCCCGAATTGAGCACTCTTAGGACAGTGTCATACTTGTCATTGGATAGTGTGATTAGGACAGCTAAAGTTAACACTTCATGCCTGTGTAAGTGGACAGAACATGTCATGTACGCGCGGTAAAGGTAAAGAATCCGATCCAACCGACGCGTCGACCAACCGGTCGTCAACGTACAAGATACGTCGGTGGTGTGTCGGTGGTGCGTCGGCGACTTTGTTTGGGCCTTATTTATGTAAATAAATGGTAATCCTTCCTTTTCCACACTTATCTGTAACGTCTTCCTTGGAAAACTTTCACTCACGATATGAAAATGAATAATTTTCTTTTGGCCGCGATCTTGTTCGTCGTGTTTTTGGAACCCAGTCCCCACTCAGTTACTTATCCTGACTGAGCATAAGATGAACATTTCCTAACATTTTCCTTGAGAACACCTTGATATTCTAAACCGACACCCGTCCTCGAGTTTTTTAATTTTTATCACCTAAAACACTGCAGTTTTATTACGTTGGACATTGAATTTTTCAAACTTGGTAGCTCTTAAAACGGTTTATAATTTTTTTTTAATGAAAACGTATAAGTGATGTCAAGTTTGTTTCTCAAATTGTCATAGTTTTTATTAATTAGTAACAGAGCATTGTGTCGTCCAATTTTTTCCGTAATCATACTAAGGATTAACAAGTCGGACTCCAGCTTCACGGTCGTCCGATTTTAATTTGTCAATCACTCGTATAATTACAGACTGAATTAGACTCTACTCGCTCATATTCCAATATTAATGATTTGGGGAAATTCTGATAAAAAAAGGTTTTCGGGACGGTCTCGGAATTTTTCACAAAACCACAGGATTTTTAAATTCGAGTTAAGGCCTTGCTACTGAATCACGCAATCGTAAATGAAATAGACTCAAACCGTTCCTTGAAACGTTACCTTCAAGGTCATAATTTGCGTCCTCTGTTGCCCTCCAGTTTCCTTTCTTTCTTTTTTTTTGGTAGCTCCTGTAATTGAAAGGGGATAACTTTAACACCAAAAATGTGTAATTTAAAATATAGGTCATTCAGTAAAGCTTAAAATTTTTCGAAAATGGCCGTTCGAAGAATATCATTTAAACTTTCTTAAACATTTCAATTAGCAACAAAGCTTACCGAGACTATTGATTGTTTTTTTAGTTTTGTTGGTAACGTTTTCAAAACAAGGAAACTGTGTACCAGAAGTAGTGGTCAAACACGGCAAGAAAAAATGCTATTTTTATTGTAATTGATACAAGCATGGGTAACTTAGTAATGTAATATTTTACTTACGGAAACGGGATGGATTTTATGTTTACAGATTATTTTTTAATTAATCAGGACCATTAAAATTTCCTTAAATTTGATCGCAGGAAGAATTGCCGTATTTTTCAACCAATCTTTTTGCAATGACTCCGGTTTGATTTTTAGGCAAGTGACTAAATTGGACAAGAAAACTAATTAACTATCCAACCTTTACAGAGTAACACTGATAGCAGACATTTTACTCTCCAGAGATTTCTGAGTGAAAGGGGTGTTTTCATGTGGATCCGAAAAGGATACTGTGAGAAAAAAAAATTAACGAAGAATTTGAAATATATTCTGTATCCTCTTCTACAACAGAATCTCTCCTTAATAAAAATTGTCCTACTGAAGATCCTGAAAATCATCATGACGGGCGTTCGCTTTAGTTAACTTTGTCGGACTTCTATAAAACTCAGGAAAATGAAGAGATCCGGTGATCGGGTCGTAGTACTGGTAAAAGTACCTGAATGTCTCACAACGATAAGCAGTCCACGCCTTTCTTTTAGGAATTCAAAGATGCCTTAAAGTTTGAACTAGGAGAAGAAATTCTTAACAATTCTCGAGGTCGTAAGGGATTAAACTAAGCCTGATTAGTTAACCAAATTTTTTTTTATCAACTAGTCTTGAAGTTCGCGCGAAAGAAAATACACATCCGCATGAAGATTATTGAACGATGAGTTGCCTGAACTTTACTTCTGTAATCCTATACATTTAAAAACAAATACACAGGTTACAGGACAACCACGCGTGTCTACATCCGAGTAATCTGCTGTAGCTAAGTCACCTTATTCTAAAGTATTCTAACATAAACATGTGCAAAGCTAAGGCTTTGAACATAAATCGCCAAAACACGATCATATCTTTTTTTCGCCTCCTCATCGTGACCCTGTTCATTGAGTGCGTCACCAATATTCTCATGAGTAATTTCAACTTTAAGATAATCACCTTCAAGCTGTTTCAAGCACATGTCCAGTGCACTTGCATGTTTAACTATGCTTCCAAAAAATCACCTAGACCACTATAAACAATACCCAGGTTATTCTAAGAGGCTACAACATCTACATGTTCAGGTCCGAGCTGTTTCAGACGAATGTCCAGTGCACGTGAATGGTTGTCCTTTGCTTGGTGGAAATCACCAAGATCACTGTATACAGTACCCAGGTTATTGTACAAAGCTGCAACATGTACATTCTTAGGTCCGAGCTGTTTCAGACAAATGTCCAGTGCACGTGCAAGGTTGTCCTTTGCTTGCTGGAAATCACCTAAATAACTGATTATAGTAACCAAGTTATTGTAAGAAGCTGCGATACTTAAACGCTCAGCTCCGAGCTGTTTCAGACGAGTGTCCAGTGCACGTGCATGGTTGTCTTTTGCTTGCTGGAAGTCACTTAGATGACTGTCTATAGTACCCAAGTTACTGTAAGGAGCTGCGAAATTTAAATGCTCAGGTCAAAGCTGTTTCAGACGAATGTCCAGTGCACGTGTATGGTTGTACTTTGCTTGCTGAAAATCACCTAGATCACTGTATACAGTACCCAGGTTATTGTAAGAAGCTGCGACATTTGCATGATTGGGTCTGAGCTGTTTCAGACAAATGTCCAGTGTACGTGCATAGTTGTCCTTTGCTAGCTGGAAATCATCAAGACTTCTGTATACAGTACCCAGGTTGTTGTAAGAGGCTGCGACATCTACATACTCAGGTCCGAGCTGTTTCAGACGAATTTCTCGCATGGTTGACCTTTGTTTGCTGCAAATCACCTAGACCTCTGTGTGCATTACCCAGGTTATTGTGAGAAGCTGCGACATCTTCATGCTCCGGTCCGAGATGTTTCAGACAAATGTTCAGTGCACGTGCATGGTTGTCCTTTGCTTGCTGAAAATCATCTACACCTCCGTATACAATACCCAGGTTATTGTAAGAAGCTGCGACATTTACATGCTCAGGTCTGAGCTGTTTCAGGCGAATGTCCAGTGCATGTGCATGGTTGTCCTTTGTTTTCTGGAAATCACCTAGACTTCTGTATACACTACCCAGGTTATTGTAAGAAGTTGCAACATTTACATGGTCAGGTCCGAACTGTTTGATACGAATGTCCAGTGCACATACATAGTTCTCCTCTGCTTGCGGGAGATCACCTAGACTTCTGTATGCAGTACCCAGGTTGCTGTAAGAAACTGCGACATCTACATGCTCAGATCCAAGCTGTTTCAGAAAAATGCCTAGTGCCAGTGCATGGTTGTCCTTAGCCTGCTGAAGATCGCCTAGATCTCTGTAGACAGTACCCAGGTTATCGTAAGAAGCTGCGACATATACATGTTCAGGTCCGAGCTGTTTCAGACGAATGTCTAGTGCACGTGCATAGTTATCTTTTGCTTTCGGGAGATCACCTAGACTTCTGTATACAGTACCCAGGTTATTTTAAGAAGCTGCGACTTCTACATGCTCAGGTCCGAGCTGTTTCAGACAAATGTCCAGTGCACGTGTATGGTTGCCCTTTGCTCGCTGGAAATCACATAGATTATTGTATACAGTACCCAGGTTATTGTAAGAAGCTGCGACATTTACATGGTCAGGTCCAAGCTGTTTGAGACGAATTTCCATGGCACGTGCATGGTTGTCCTTTGCTCGGTGAAAATGACCTAGATTACAGTATACAGTACCAAGGTTATTGTAAGATGCTGCGATATTTATATGGTTGGGTCCAAGCTGTTTCAAACGAATATTAAGTGCACGAACATGGTTGTCCTTTGTTTGTTGGAAGTCACCTACACTTCGATATAGATTACCCAGATTATTGTAAGAAGCTGCAACATCTACATGCTTAGGTCCAAGCTGTGTTAGACGAATTTCCATTGCACTTGCCTGGTTGTCCTTTGCTTGTTGGAAGTCACTCGGGCTTCTGTATACATTACCCAGGTTATCGTAACAAGCTGCAACATTTACATGCGGTCCTAGCTGCCAGTTTCGGACAAATGTCCAGGTCCAGTGCACGTGCATGGTTGTCCCTTGCTTGCTGGAAATCACCTAGATCACTGTATACAGTGCCCAGGTTATTGTAAGAAACTACATGCTTAGGTCCGAGCTCTTTCAGATGAATTTCCAGTGCAGGTGCATGGTTTTCCTCTGCTTGCTGGAAATCACCTAGACCTTTGTATACAGTACCCAGGTTATTGTAACAAGTTGCGACATCTACATGCTCTGATCGAAGCTGTTTCAGACAAATGTCCAGTGCACTTGCATGGTTATCCTTTGCTTTCTCGAAGTCCCCTATACTTCTATATACAGTACTCAGGTGATTGTAAGAAGCTGCAACATCTACTTGTTCAGGTCCGGGCTGTTTCAGACGAATGTCCAGTGCACGGGCATAGTTGTCCTTTGCTTGCTTTAAGTCACCTCGATCAGTGTGAACAGCACCCAGTTTATTAAGAGAAGTTGCGACATCTGCATGTTCAGATCCGAGCTGCTTCAGACGAATGTCTAGAGCACGTGCATGGTTTTCCTTTGCTTGTTGGAAATCACTTAGATTACTGTACACAGTACCCAGGCAATTGTAAGAAGCTGCGACAGCTACATGTTCCGATCCGAGATGTTTCAGACGAATTTCCAGTACACGTGCATGGTTGTTCTTTGCTTGCTTGACATCACTTAGATAACTATACATAATACCCAAGTTATTGCAAGAAGCTGCGACGCTTAAATGCTCCGGTCCGAGCTTTTTGAGACGAATGTCCAGTGCACGTGCAAAGTTGTCCTTCTAGATAGATAATCTCCTAGATCACTATATACAGTACTCAGGTTATTTTAAGAAGCTGCGACATTTACATGCTCACGTCCGAGCTGTTTCAGACGAATGTCCAGTGCACGTGCATGGCTGTCCTTTGCTTTCTGGAAATTACCTAGACTTCTGTATACATTATCTAGGCTATTGTAAGATGCTGCGACTTTTACATGCTCAGGTCCAAGCTGTTTCAGACGAATGTCCAGTGCACGTGCATAGTTGTCCTTTGCTTGCTGGAAATCTCCAAGACCTCTATGTACAGTACCCAGGTTATTGTAAAATGCTGCAACATCTACATGGTCAGGTCCGTGCTGTTTCTGAACAATATTCAATGCAAGTGCATGATTGTCCTTTGCTTGCCGGAAATCTCCCAGACTTCTACATACAGTACCCAGGTTATTGTAAGAAGCTGCAACATCTACATGCTCAGGTCCAAGCTGTTACCGAAGAATATTCAATGCAAGTGCATGATGCTTGCTGGATATCTCCCAGACTACTGTATACAGTACCCAGGTTATTGTAAGAAGCTGCGACATCTACATGCTCAGGTCCAAGCTATTTCAGAAGAATATCCAATGCACTAGTATAGTAGTTCTTCGCTTGGTCTAAGTTACCCTTACATTTGTGTGTGATTCCCACAAAGGTAGGTAGGTAGAGGTAGATTTCTGCTTTTCCTACAGCGTCGTTTGCGTTACCTGAGTATATAATTTCCAAGGCTACTTCGGAGCAGTTCTTTGCATCTTCGTATTCAAAATGGTATAGGCACATTTTTCCGAGGATCCGGGGGCCATTCAGACAACCTTGTAAGGGCATATCACCCACTTTTCTGACTTGAGGTAAGTCTTGTTCAGAAAACAGATATTTAACCCTCAGGATCAGTTTTCTCAGGTGGGGAACAAGTATTGAGCCGATGGTAAAGGTATCGAAGTCATTGAACTTGGCGAATGATGCAACAGCCCCAACGACAGCTTTAATGTATAATTCCTTGGCATAATTTGTTTTTAAAGAATCAAGTACATCACGAACGACTCCATGCACTCGAATACAGACGCTGTCACCTTCTTCTTCAGATAATAACAATGAACATCGATTTCTCTTTGATCTGATCCACCCTTTATCAGTAAATTCTTCATCTATCTCCATGATGTAATTGACAGCGAGGTCTTGGGGTATTGGCTGAGGTGAACAAAGAACAAGGAAGGTGAATAGGTGATTAATAACTCTGTTGGTCGCCATTGCTTCTTTCACTGCAAGTGTTATTGCTGTTGTCATGGAATTCTGGTACCTTGGATTTGTCTCTGCAAGGATGGTCTCTGTCGTACTTTGTTGACCACCTGCAACTTTCTCCAGGTAGCCACCCCAGCCAAAGCTAACGGATACTTTTCTCTGCCGGACTTCTCGCACATAAATGGAGACACTCGCTAAGGCAAGAAGTTGATATTCTAATGTCCGTGCAACTTCATCTTCCATTTCACCATCACTCACTTCTGAGAGGAGCGTTAACAATGAGCGGGCATGATCTGGATGCATTCCTTTGCTGACTGAGACAAGCTGGATTGCAGAATTTGTCAAAGGGATAGAAACAGCGTCTTGTGTTGTTAGCAGCAACTGGCCTCTTACCCATAGTTCGTCTCTTGCTTCTGGTAAGTGTCCATGTATTTGAGACGCACTGATGACGTTATCGACCACCAGCAGCCATGAGGTATAGTTAAAATTCTCGCACTTATCAGCTTCCTAAGCCTTGTAATCTTTTCGTCTGCACATAGGTCTGTGGAGTTGAGAGTGTTTGTAACTGCATACTCTGGACATTTACAGTTTCGAGCGAAAAGGACATAGGATTCCAAAAGTGTTTCTGAATTTTCAGCATTCAAAGTCATAACAAATGAACTCAAAAAAGGAATTTCTTTGACTTCGTCGTAAAATCACTTGGCTACCAAATGGGCAAGCTGCGATTTTCCACTTCCTGGATTTCCAGATATATACAAAGTGCTTAAAGCATCATCATTAGCACCTTTAAGCGCTCCAAGCTTCTGGGTAATTTCACTAACCTCAGAATCGCGGCCGGTAACTTCGTGTGTGGGTTTTGGGGGAAGAACACAAAATGGAGACACACTTGTAAGAAGCTGCTGCTCAAGGACCTGTCGCTGCTCCTCTAGTTGATTATCTTTTTCTTTCATTTTCTTTTCCTTCTCTCGAACGTTGGGAAACTAATTTGAATTTGGATGTCGTGGATTTTCTGAATGGGAAGACCGAGGACAAGAAATGCATTTGTAACTTTTAAAATCACACTTTGGAAATCATTTTCCGATAGGTGTCCTCGTGGCATATGCACATAGTCTTCATTACACAGTCTCCTTAGGCCCTCCACGTGTAATTGGACCGTTGGATTCAGGCCATTGATGCAGGCCATTGATGTTTCCATTCTCCCCATGTTCTTCGGTAGCGATTGTCCCATTCTTGTTTAAAGATTATTCGCAAGCCCTCTGTTAGTACTTTGGTGAAAACATAGCAAAATCTGTAGTAGTTTAATTGCTCTGCAGAGTATTCCAGCGCAGTGGCCATTTTCAGTCAGATCCTATTAAAAAAAATCACAATTATGTCCATTGTTAGCTCATTCTTCTAGTCATTACAAGTCTGTTTCGCAGCCATTCTTGAGAATGTCACATCACACACCAAAAAGCATCATCTTTTTATGGAGGGTGTGATAGTCTAAAAGAACCGCTGTGAAGATCATTAACTTATAGATGTAGCCAAGCATAAAAGCGGAGGTCTTGTTGATTTATTTTATACCCCCTTATTATAGTAAAAGCTGTCATAAAACTCCTCAGCACTGGCTATAGAAGAGTTTCCTTAAAGGGATTTAGGGACCAGTCCAGGGGGTGGAGAAAGAAGGGAAGAATTGACGAGGTCTGAAACCTGATGACAACGTTCTCCCTTCCTTAAAGGGATTTAGGGACCAGTCCAGGGGGTGGAGAAAGAAGGGAAGAATTGACGAGGTCTGAAACCTGGTGACAACGTTCTCACAACTTGCAAAGCAATCAACACACATGCTAGTCTGCAGTATCTTCAAACAGCTGTAGCGAAGGACCGTACTTGTTGTTCCTGATGTTTTGAGAAAATTTTCGAGGTAGGGAATCTTTTCTTCTTCAGATGAAGTGTACGATGTCAGCATCAGTTGGAATTATATTCTTTTGAGCGTGACTGATAATTTTGGCTGAAGAAAATGAGTCAACATTGAAAGAAAAGACGGTAAACTACTTTGCGTCGAGACATCATTGGTCGATTGAAGAGTATACATGCGAGAACAGTGAATTAGTAAATCAAGACGCCAGAATCGTATGGGCTTCGCGTATATCTTCTTTTGAAGTTGCCGGGTATGGCTGCTTGCCCCACCGTTTTTCCTCAATGTTTCAATCTCCTCTGTTTAGCGTAAAAATTAAAAAGAAAAGTAATTTTTAACTTCTGTTTGAACTTGCACTTTTTTTAAAACTTTTTTCTCTTTTTGCTATTATTGCGTCATGGTCGTCCTCTGGCTGGAAATACACGGCGTCTTTTTGAGATTTTTTCTGCTATTTGATTCGGTAACCTCTGCTGTAACTGCTTCTAATGTAATTATCTTTTAGCCAATTGTCCATTATCCTAGCAACTTTTGGTAATGAAATACGAAATTTGTCCAACATGTCTATTGCACTGAGAACGTTTTCTTTAAAGGAAGACAAGCTAAAACTAGAATGTCATAGATAAAACTTGATGACAAAGAGAGACTTTTTCGATTCGATCATGAAGATATTTCTAGAAAACTTAAGATAATGCCTGGATTTCATTTTTACATCACAGCAACCAATTCCAAACATCAATCAAGTTTTCTCTTTACTTTTGAAGTTGAGTTGATATTGCTATTGGCAATATTAAATGGGTTGAAAAGTTTTAGATGGTATTTTCTCATGTTTGCAAATAATTGAATTTACTGGAAGGTAGAGTCGTTGCAGCATGTTAACATGTAACACAAAAATACATTTGATATGTAAAAAGGTTTCATTTGACTATCTACTGGTAAGTCTTGGTATTATATTTCGACACCATTTTCCACAAGTTGTAAACACCATGACATAATAATTAGTCAGGAAAATGTAAAATTTTTGGCAATTATACATCATGTTTTAAAAGCCATGTCCATAATAAGCTAACAGGATTTAAGAGGGTGTATGTGGGAATAGACTCTATTGTCTGCATGTATCATTAACTTGCTTGCCTGTTGCCAATGTTTTGATGAGGTTGGGCTGTCAAGGTAAAAGAACTGAGTGCTTAAGGCAGTGACTTTTTTCAAACCTGGAAACTATTATTGTGGAAGTCATACTTGTGCCTGGAAACTCATTCTTATTCTGATAAACTAGTTTTAAGAAGGATACAAAATTTTATTAGAAAAATTTGATGCATAGGCTGTGCACAAAACTTTAATTTGCTATAATTTTGTAGCTAATACCAATCCCTACACATAATAGATTGTTATCAGGATTAGATGGAAAAAATATTGTGCTATGCAAGATTTCAGGTAATCATTTTAATTACATGAATATTAACTGATACTAGGCGATCTATGAATATTCCAGAGAGTGTAAAATTTGTTTGAAAAATTAGAACTTAGCATAGGCCAAATAAACAAAAAAGAAAATGAAGAAGAAATGTGTACTGATGAAAAAGCTGAGCGACCTTTTTACAACACCTGCCTGTATCCGCATGACGCCTAGTAAAGTAATTTGAAGTAGTCATAATCCCGGTTTTACATGTTGAAAACATTCATGCATGCAGATTTCTTATAAACCTGTAGTTTAAGCCTGCCATAACTTCAAAGTTTCGATGCACACCTTAAAATGAGAATAAATAAATTTCAAGTTTCTTTTAATTTAGTTTAGGTCAGTGAGGTGAAATTGAGTCAAACATTCATTCAACAACAGGTCAAAAAATTTTCACAACTAATTTATAAGGTTTAAGCCTACCTGGAACAATCAATTTCATGTACATATAAGACTAGATGTGTACTGATGATGCACAAAAGAACTATCTGTGGTAAGAGGGCAGGCTTTCCTTTCTTCACTTAAAAAGGTACTGAGGTTATCACCTAATTAAAAGCGGGACCCTTGCTTTTCCAGTTTCCCACCTAATAAAACTCACATATCTTGTGACCAATTATTTATATCAATGTTTAGTTTGGGTATGAGCATTAGTAAAAAACACCATGCATTAATGAAAGCTTAAGTAAGAGTATTTAATGCAATCCAAATGATAATATTATATGATACAGCGTAGCAACTTACATAGCAAAATTGTAATCACACAATTCTAAACAAAGGATGTCAGGTTATTGTCTCACCTGCTTCAACTTTTGAGGGCTTAAGGTACAGAGAAATAGATATGGTAGACAGTTACAATCAAAAAAGAGTTGAAAGTTTGAAAATTAAGAGAGACACATTACATCAAATCCTATTCATACTAGCAAAAAAGGTAAATTACCACTTTAACTTCTCCCAAAAATTCATGCTTACAGGAAATCATTAATTTCTTTGTCACCAGGTGGTACTTTACTTACAATAGTTCTACAGACACAAATGCATTTTTCGAAAGTCATCTCATAACTTATGACTGTGCAGGTTATGTGGGAGTTTCCTGTATGGGGACCGACATTTCAATTACTTCAGAAAACTGTAATCATCAGAATTGCAAGCCAAGGTGTATTTACCAAGTGCTCAAGTTTCCAAAGTAGCCAATAAATTGTTACAGTCGAGTTCACTTCTTTTTGAGGCCATCTTTAGCTTGATCATCCTGTTATATGTTAAAACATCAAATATTACTAACATATTCAAATAATTTCCTGAATAAAAAGTTAGATATTATTTTAATAACTTGCTTCCTTTAACCCTTAAATCCCTGAGAATGACTAGCATCTAATTTCTCCTTCAAATATCACCCCTGAATCAAACATTAAGGTTATGAGAATAAAGGAAAGAGTAATAAAGTGAAGAAGCTCTTGATGGTTAAACAAATTCTTCTTGCCAGCTCATTAGGAAATGTATAGAGAACAGTAAGGAGAATATACATACTGATGTTAGGGTGTAAAGGGTTAATAGTGTTCCAGAACTAGTAAATAGTATTTAAGAGAAAGGAAGAAAGTTTTTGAAACATTCTATGTTAAATGAAACTTTATTATGAATGTTAATTACGACAGATTACGAAAACATCTGGGAAG
Organism: Pocillopora verrucosa; assembly: GCF_036669915.1. Classification (NCBI taxonomy): domain Eukaryota; kingdom Metazoa; phylum Cnidaria; class Anthozoa; order Scleractinia; family Pocilloporidae; genus Pocillopora; species Pocillopora verrucosa. The sequence goes on from NC_089312.1 coordinate 6,259,291, forward strand.
CTACAGTCACAATTACCTTTCCATGTAAAGAAAGCATAAAGAAGCATGATATGAATAAATTCGATCTCGCCCAGTTTGAATACAGAATCAGAAATCTTGTTACCTTACAAGTGGGTAAAAGCTCAATGTGTTTTTCCTGCCGCTGTCATTCTAAATATCGCAAATCAATCACGCCACCAATTCAGTGTCAGTTTTTTGAAGATTTGCTCTTTTTCTTACGGTCATCTATTTTTAGTATCTATCTTTTACCAGTTGACATCTGAGAAGAATCAAGTCCATGGTGGTGATTTGGCACATTGTAAGCAAATATTACAACTAATTAAATTTTATGTGATAAAAAACATTAAGGGCAATAAAGGAAATTGGCTAGCACAATTCACGTTTCCCCTCTTAAGTATTTTGTGATCGTTTCTTCTATCATATAGTAAAGTTTACAGTTTCTCTCATTTCATTGTCTTCTATTGATCTGTTTGCTTTCTAAAAATCTCAACAACTGTCCCAATAAATGTAAGGACCATATTGAGTGTGTACAGTTATTAAAGACATCATTTAATCAGTTTTATAAATGTAGAGTATTGCTTGAGTATGTGATGACAGTAAGTGCAAGTGCCTAATAAACATCACTCTATGGTCTTCTACTCTTCCACCTCGGAGGGTGCCTTGTGTACATAAAAACTGAAGTTCAGTGCATTTAGTAGCTTTAAACTTTGGCTACAAAGATCAACAACGAACAACAACCATACCGAAAAATCTTTTTAGAGAGACCTCTGTAATAGTAGGTACTCACAACTGACATCGGAGTGAAGCAAACAGCTTATTTCTAGAAGCTTTTAAAACTTCTGTATTTTAGCTTTCAAAGAAAAGCATTTCCCATGAACATTTAAAAATTTAAGACATAAGCTACCAGCAACAAGTTTTTCCATTGTAAGTGTTTCATAACATCACATTCTGATCACAATTATTTGTTACATTTAAAAGCATAAGAATATTTCAATCATCACAATATAACGAGATCCCCCATTTTAAGACACATATGATAATCATATGTACGAGAAATCATATCTACGCGCGCCCATGTATTATTCTCTATGTATCGCAAGCGTGTTCATCATAACCCGAGCATTAAGTACGCCTCGAAATGTTGAGCGAAGAGAAAGTGGCTCCATCGAGTAGAGAGCATGAAAACATAGCGCTGAAAAGTACCATGACCAAACAATGAAATTCACTCATTTCGCAGAAGGACTGACCATTTTACCCGTGATTTTGTTTACACCACACATTTACGGTCCGTCATTTAATTCTCAGATGTTTGACGAGTTCTCACATGACAATATTGTCCGCGTCAGACTGAATGTAAACATAAACATCGCTGGCTCAATCTCATTTTATTTCAATTTCGGGAAAAGCCATTGCTTCATTATTGGGGTAAAACAACAGTTCTTCGACAAAGCGCGTTTTTTTAAAAATATGTATAGAGTATATCTTGCGATAGATGACTGAAGATAGAAAGAGGTAGAAACTTGCCAACGCCGTTCGCTATCATTTGAAAACTTTCTAGGCAAAACAAAATTCATAAGATAACCTCTTTTCCCTCAACACCACAACTGTATTAAACATTCCAAGCGATAGCACAAGAAATAACTTGAAGAATACCAACACTTTGAAATGTTATTCGAGCTATGAACCGGCTCGAGGGCTTTTAAGCGATGAATGTCAAAGTCATTGTTTTACCGAAAGGTGATTTGAATTATATATAACTGAAGCTAGTGTCAAACGACGATTATTAAAGAAAAATGTTTGAATTTTTCTGGGCCTCAGCGTAAGTGAAAACCCAGATAAGACACAACCTACGTCCTCCTCCTTCTCGGATCCTTTTGTTTCTCTTGGTTGATGACCTCTTTTCGGTCTGTTTTCTGGAGCGTCTTCGTGTTTCCCTTTAGCTTTCCTACGCTAGATATTCTCCTTCTTACTTATGCCTTTTCTTGGCCTCTTTTGCGTTCCTCTCGTTGTATTCTGCCGATTTTGGCGTCCTTTCTAGCACTCTTGCGCGCTTTTCTCGACTCGCTTTACGCCTTTTACTTCTAGCTTTCTTTGGTTGCTCTGTCGCTTTCTTTCCAGCCTATTTTCACTCAAAACCCTCTCTCTCTGAACTTGAGTTATAATAATTTCCTCCGATTGACAAAGCTTTACTGCTGTTGTTGATTTCCCGCTCAAAAAGCGAGTTGCAAGTTATTTGATTACGCGGCTTCACATCTACTACTGACCACTCTTTACGGTGGTCAATTAACTTTTTCAACTCATTTGTTAACACTAACTTACCTGTTAACATCTACTAGACCACGGGAAGCCCTCGTGTAATGTTAATCGTGTGCCCGCAGTAAGCTGCACTAGAGCTTGGCTTTGAAGTATGCGCACTTCATTGTCATCTGCCAGTATCTTTTGGCGCACACTATTGGGGCATCGAAGGTACTGACGCAATCGCGCCTTCGCATTACCTTCTCTTTCCGCCCTTCCATTACGTAATAGCTAAGGTGGTGCCAGCAATGCAGTAGGCCGCGCATGCTAAATGTAATACCTTGTACGGTCAATCGTACGGTCTCAAGTCCAAAAATTTTTAGCTTGATAGGTTACTACTATCTCGTATAATTATGGGGCTACGCTGCGCGTGCTGCGAGCTCCTTTATAAGCATAGCAATTTAAAACAGTTGCAAGGGATAGGGAGATTGATTACTGGATTCAAAATTGAATTGCGATGATAAATGAAAAATACGGGAATGGAGCTAACTAGAAGCTGAAGGATGTAAAATTGCTAATCGGGCCCAATTTCTCACTGCACTGCACTGCATTAAAGAAATTTGTAAGTTACTCAATTCGACTCATTTAGGGGCATAAAACCCACAAAACCTGAGATATGAACTTTCCACGTAAGGGAACCGAAACCGTAAATTCCTACGTAATTATCTCACACATATATTCACTCCTTCATTTGTTGATTCATTTATTGGTGGACTCCCATGCCTCAGCCATTCTTATTTATTAGGGAACTGTTTTCATTTCTCCCGTAGCAAGTTCTTTGTTTTTATGCTACTCCCAGATTTTGATGGTCAATGTCAGATCTTGCGATGGCGTCTTTTGATTTAATGTTTTGCGCTACAGAAGAATTTCAAACATAAGAAAGGTAGCCACAGTTTAGTTGCCGAGAGCGGCTGGAAGCTCGAAGTTTGACATTGCTTAGTTCAGCATTGACATTGGTTTCGCTAATAGCCAGGACAGAATTTTTTTATTCGCAGTCGTTGTTCGGCAAAATGTTAGCCCCCCCACTTTAAAGATACATCCTGTAGTAGGCTATAGTATGTTAACAACTTTTCACCGAAGTGAAGGAGGCTAATGGTAGATATTTACCGACCCCGCGCGCGTCGAGCAACGTCGATTGACAATCATTGCGTTAGCGTGCGACATATCCTGTCATAATAATATAACGTACCAATAGCTTTCTAAGCTACATACTAAATGAAAATGTTTTTGAAAACTTTCGACTGACCAGTGACGCGTCGTATACCAAAGAGAAAAGTGTTTTCTGTAATAGGCTTATTTGATGAAATACCGTTGTTAGCTGTAATAATGAAATAAACCAACGAACATAAAATGTAAATGTCAGTGCCAAGGAGGTGCGTTATATTCTAAACATCTAAATGGAGCAAATTTATATTCCTAATGCTGTCAACACTTGAATTGACGGTGATGCGAGGAATTTAATTCCCAGACAGGAGTCTTTAAACAAAGAAATTTGAACTCAACTGTTGACAGCTAACTAAGATGAAGAATGCACATCTCATTTAATAAGATAGAAAAAGTGAATTTATACGAATCTTGTTATAGGAAAAGAAAAGAAACTTTCATTTTTCCGTCAAGACAAGTTTCGAACAAATTAAAATCCAGCTTGACTAAACACAAGATAATAAATGCATCAAAATGCAATAAGATCCTTCAACTCAGCTGTCATCACTTGAGTTCGAGTTTCCTGTCCTTGAGCGACCTTGTTTTGAAAGTAAGTGCCTTTCAAGATCCACTTTTACATTCCATGGACTATAAATAATTCACAATTTCAACAGATTTGACGGAAGCACAATGCGCTTCTCAACCGGGAAGCGATGCAAAATATGAAAATCAAAAGAATTTCTACTGTTTTACTGACTAATCCTCGATATCTGTTCTACTGATTTCTCCATTTGCATTGTGAGGACCTTTGTTAATTTTTTTTAGCGACAGAAAACGACAGAATAGACAGCATTTGTCTCTGATCGATTGATTTTAGCCTCATGGTGCTTGGTTGCAGGGCTGACCCAGTATAGTATTTGTTGATGAGACTCAAGAAACATAATTGATTGATTTAATAATCAAAATATTATGTTCCTAGTTGTGGAAGGATTTATCTCCTTACATGTTACCAAAATTAATAAAATCACTAAATTTAGTTGGAACCCTCGAAATAATGCTGCTCTGTAACAAGAACCAGTAGCTAGAATTAAGGTTAATTTAGACATGAGAAATTTCAGGGTTTGAAAAGCCATCGGTAGAATTTATAAGTATCCTTTTTGTTTATTCTAAATTTTCCTTTGCATCTTTTATTCGGTGATTCCTTTTAGAGTCAAGCTTTCTTTCACCCTCTGAACTACTTTATTATCATGACAAAATTGGCAGTAGGCTAAATCTGGCGCGAAAATATGCTCTCTTATTTGTCTGCACACATAAGCTGTTTCGAAAAGCGCACGGTTCTCCAATAAAGAGGTGTTTGAAAATCAGTTTACTTCAAGGAAAGGATAACGACAACTCGCAACTGTTTTCAGGATGGATACCAACGGAAGAAGTTTTTCTTATTCATTGCACTTGCTTAATGACACCATACAGAGTCATGCACGCACGTCATATTTTACGGCCCCCTTTACGTTGATGTTCTTTAGCTTTCTTTGCATGCAGCTAATTAAACTATGCAATCACGAAATCATGAATCACAACCCAATCATATACCTGATTGAATGTGCCTCTTGTGTCCTTGTTTATCTCTGTTTTGGCGGAAGACTCTGTTCCTTGATTCAATCAGCCAGTAATCATCTCTTGAGTCCTTCAGTTAATGAATAGGAAACGGCACTTATGCATCTTAAATCAGTCAAAACATGAGCCCAATCATTGAATATCGATTTAACTTTCTAGGTAGCTACCTGAAGAAAGATATTGTTTGTTTGATGAGTATCATGCCAAATGAACTTTGTCAGCTTTGAAAATCCAGAGATGCTTTTAAATTAGTTGCAGTAATCATCATAGTCATGCCATTGCGAAATAGTTTCGCTGTAAATGCTTTAGTTTTCGCTTCTGAGCGTTAATTATTTGTGATTGAAATATAGAATATCAACTTTTAAACTAACCGTTTTGAGAGCTTCTGGAATTATAGTAGCAGGCGTCGTTAGTGTCACTTAAAACGCAACAACAAAGTCACACTCTGCAATAAACGACATCAACATGAAAGTGAAACCAGGTTTTGTTAAGAAGCGGCGCGGCTTCTTTTCTTTCCAAGGTTAATTTTTGTACTGTCTAAGATTAGTAAATGATATGACTTGACCCCTTTATCAGTTATGTCCGTGAGTGCAGCGCGTACTGTTCCATGAATAAAGGAGTTTTTATGACCTGAGCTCAAATCCGTCAATCTAAGTTAGAAGAAGGTATCAGTTTAAACATGGAGACCAAGTGTACGATTGTGCCGCTTTAAAATACTGGAGAAGGATCCATAATGACTCATCGGATCCTCTAAAAGCTTTTAAATTTCACATTCAGCGTTCAAAATAGCCTGAGGCGTCATACGAGGGCGACCTAAAGTTTATCGCGATCGCCCGCGATCGTCTATTCGACCTGTACCGGCCATGTTTGATTTCATGGACGGTGTGGGGGAGGGAGGGGAAGGCTGGGAAAGGCAAGATATCTTAACCTCTCCTCTCTTGTTCTTTTTTACCGCCGCTCACCCCCTTGCTACAATTTCCTTTCTATTCCCAACCTTCTGCTGTTGTAAAAATCAAAGACGGCAGCCATAATTACTAAGCACTAGCCCGCCAAAATTACGTTTCTCAAGTCAAGAAAATTATAATAATGTTAGCTACGCTGTGTTATACCCATTGGTGCAATAGTCAACCAACTAAATGCCCCTCTACCATTGTGCATTTTTGTTTGGGAAAGTTTCCTTTTACATACATTTCTTAGTTTACCTGAGATCCACAGTACAATGCCAGAAATCGTTAATTTACGGAACAAAGCCTTTCGAAAACGTTTCCAAAAGTGAAGTGTTTTTGAAACATATTATTTTAAAAAGACAGAGGCCAAGGTCTTAAGATAACGTAGACGAAAAATACGTCACATACTGTCGCTGTTGTCTGCGTTTTCGGATCTTTGAGTGTTAAAAATGGACGTAACAACACGTACGTGTTTTCGATGATAAAACGTCCTAGAGTGGATAGTTAAGAGCAATACGAAAACGCTGACCTGGATGAAACTACTTTTTTTTACTAGCTAAAGGCCAAGGAAATACTAAGTGAGCTTTGGTGCGAAAACACGATATCTTCATAAGTGTGGATAACAAGTTATCTTCACACGTGAAACGATCACTGTTGCTATGATACATATAAAAATCACGCCTTGGCGTAAAAAGATGTGAAAGTTAAATGTTTAGTATTTCATTGGTGTTTATATAATAAACGAATATTAAATGGCCGCTTGTTGAAAAATATTTCACTCGTTCTCTTCGCTTTTTCAACATTCGAAGAGAAATTTCATATCGCCGCGCGGCCATGAAATATCCTCTATTTTTTTATGCGTGGGATAAGTTTTCCTTAGACAGTTACCTCACATTTTAATCAAATGTGCGAGCCACACAATTAACAAAAGGCTTCAAAATCGAGGTGAACGATAGAATAATTACCAAAATGAGACGCAAAATAGTTACATATGCTTCCACTATCTAGAAATCTAGAGTTTCTTGAAAAGTCCAATGACCCATGAGACAGCGGCAGGATTAGTGCACATGCTTGTAACGCGAGAGAAATTTTTTCTCGCGTAAAGGAATGGGAATGACAAAATTTCCATACCCAACCAAAAGTGATAAGGTTGCCTTTTTCTGAAAAGTTTCCACTGAATCTCCTCCGTTGTTCATCACGCTCAGCAAAAACAAATTGAGCTTTGGCATCGTTAAAACGGTTACGAAGCTCATAACAGCTGTTATATATTTAGCGCTTCTTTGTCGTCACCTCTTCAGTAGGTGAAAGACCTTGAGAAAAAGTCTGTTGCCAGCTTCATCTTTGTGTGAGGAAAAAAGAGTTATTGCCCTGAATGCACCTATGGCTCGAGTAACAGAAGTTAGTAGAATGTGAACATTTTGTCTGAATTTCACTTGCATCAGTTATGAACGAGGAACAACATCTTCTAGTACCTGCTATCTTCCCGTTCTTAACCTGTGAATTACACCCCCATACGTCCCATTCCCATGAGACTGTAGGATGTTTTAAACGCGGAAAAAAATTGTATCTCATTAAATCGCTGCAAGAGAATATCTTGATTGCTGGCAGTGCCCGCGGACAGGCAAGACGGGCCCATCTTGCCCATACGGGATTGTTCGCTTTGGTTCCCCGAAAGAAATAAAATTCCTGAGTGAACTTACAAAAGAGTCTATAATTTGTGGGCAGTGTCAGCGATAAAGTGACAAAACACGGTAGAAGACAGTAAAAATAGAGAAGACGTAAGCGATTCTCGAGTGTTTACCGTGCTACTAAAGGATGCAGTGGACTTTCTTTCCCATCTCTCGAAATAATCAAGTCATTCTTGATTTCTTATTGAAGCGAAATATTTTCCTAATACGAAAAATCCTTTATTGATCAAGCTTGTTCTGTCAATATGGCTGGATTTCAGCTTCGTTACTAAGAACTCGGCCAATATCCAGCCGTCTTGACCTCACTCGTGGTCAGTAACGCAAATTCATCGACCCGGAACACGAAGCTTACGCACTCATTTTGCCGCTGTGTTATGGTTTATTAAAAAAACGAACAGTATACGTGCAGAAGTTAGGGCATGACATTTGCAGATTTTTCCCGTAAGGCAACCCTTAAACATTAATTAAGAGTTGCTTCCAAAGTGCCTTTCAGTGGCGGTTCTGTTAGATTGAGGTAAAAGATTTTCACTTGCATCACTTGTGAAATATTTTTTACTTATCTGTTGTGAATAGAATCATTCGTGTTACCGTGGTTTTTCCCATTATCTGAAATGATAATTTAAGATTACCTTATTAAAAGTTCGGTTTGTCTTTTAAGACATTAAAATGTGGAATGATAATAATCATTTCCAGAAAGAAAGTGAAATCAGGTTTGGTTCAAAAGGGTACATGAACGAATAACATTTGGGGGTCTGTCATATTAGGTAACTTATCGTGCCACAATAAAAAAAAAATTGGTTTGCAGATAAAGGGAACAGTGACCTATTAGACTTTCTACTATTTCACTTTGCGCTTGGATCGAATTTTTTACAAATATTTTCCCTTCGGAACAGCGATAACATAAATATTGCATTCACTTACTGTCTTCAGAAAAACTGACAGAAAAAATTAAAAAAGAAATGAGTTTCTTAATGACACGGTTCGTTTGAAAGTTCACGTAAAATGATGCCTTTTAAAAGCATATTACATTCGCATACTGTCATAAGAAAACTGACAGAAACAAAAAATGAAATATGACAGAGTTTCGTATTGACACAGTTCGTTTGAAATTACACGACACATGATGCCTTTAGAATGGTAAAAAAATAACTCTTACATACTGTTATTAGAAGACTGACTGAAACAATAAAACAAAATGAAACAGAGTTTCGTAGTGCTACTTTTTTGTGCTTAATTTCACGAAATATGCCTCTAAAATGGTGAAAAAAATAAATATTACATTCAGATACTGTCAATAGTAACTCACAGAAAAAAAAGAGACATTTGCATTAAACAGAGAAATCAATACTCAACGATTCATAAGGGATGTGTAAATATATTTCTTTATTTTAGATAGATCCTCCAGGATTACATTGAAATACGAGCCTTGATTCAGAGCATATTAAAACATCAAACCGTAACAATATGAGCATATTTGTAACTCAAGAGAAGAAGCTGGTACATCTCTGTTTTAAAAGAATTTAGCACTAGTTGCGCGTCAACGGGAAAAGCATAAAAATATACTGGTGAATATTGAAGAAAACAGGAAAAGATTTCAAGGGCTCGTCTATGTTTCGAGACAGTTAAAGAAAAATGGCAACGAGAAGAGAAGGTTTCTTGCACGCGCCTGATAAACCTCTGCACATTTCTACGCGGCTTTTCCTAAGGTCTGCTTTTTTCGTGCAGTTAAACACGTCGAGCCACTCGCAAAATTGCCGTTTGGAATATATATTTTTTTCTCGACTCAGAAAATTGCTTTTAAGTAAGGTAGCAGCCTCCCACTTTCCAAGAAACAACCTCCAACATGGCCAGAGTAGGATTCTGACGAAAACAGATGGAAGATTGTATTGATTAAAATCTTGATATCGATTTGATTAATTGCTTTTTTGAAATCTTTTAATGCCGGCTCGAAATTGTCTGTTGATATCACTGTAAATAAGAGGGTTAAAGAGCGAATTACAGTATCGAAGAAAGAAAATAACATGATCGATAGCTGTAAATGTCTTTGTTACCTGTAAAGACATGTAGGTGTACACAAGATAGAAAACAAACAGCGGGCACTAGCAGAGAGAGTGGGCGCCCATTATGATGGTAGAAGTCTTTGCTCCTTTAAGTTCCCGCTTCAACCTTCGTTTGGAGTGTCCCGATCCTACGGGATCACATTGCGTCGATTGAGAGTTAATTCTTCGCGCGTGCGAACGAGCAACGATGAATATGTTCCAGTAAACAATCGTCATCACACAAACTGGGTTGACGAAACTCGCTATCGTGATAAAGGTTACACCCATTTAATAAAAAATACTGTGACAGATTTTTATTGCTATTGGAATTTTTGACCAAAAATAGTAAGGCAGTGCATGAGACAATCGCTGTTGGCGATAGCAACCATTTTGGGGACAGGATTAAATTTTGAGATTAAACTTCGACCAGCATGATTTCTATCTTAGAAGTTGCTTGTGTAAGCCTTCAGCAAACTACCAGTGATAATATTAACGAAAATATAGAGTAATAATAACAATAATAATAATATTAACAATTCATAATGATATCAAGATGTTCGACTGCAAACAAATAGAAGGATTTAAAATTTAAAAAATATGAGAAATCAAAGACTGCATAATGATGACTAAATTATACTTAAAATTGAATTTATTAAAACAGCTTTAGTCTTATACAGGATCTGCTTGGAAGGTGGACATATCTTTTTTAGTGTCTTTTTTATTGTTATTATTATTACTGCTTTTTAAATAAAACGCACATATCAGTGATTCTTCAGAACTAGGATGAAAATTATAAAGTAAGAAATCCTCGTGTTTTAATTCATTAAAAATACAGTGATCTCTCTTTCCTGAAAGTTCGTGAATAACATAATCAACTGGTATGTAGCTTCTATTGCAAAATATTCTTTACAAACTTTGCAAAGTTTGGTAAATAGAAAGGCTAAGAAACATTTTTGAAAGGACGATCGCATCAAAAGATTGACTATTTACTTTTAGGAGAATCCTATTTGCGCAGGCTTTTGCCTATGATGAAAATATTTTGGCTTCATAGAACTTCACCTAGATATATAAAATAAACTTGTAATTAATTTCTTCTGTAACTCCTTACAAATGGAGGCTGCCAGACTGTTTGATGTTACATCATAGGAAGGAAAAGTGCTAGAAATTAATTAACCTCAATTTCTTATATAGGAGCGATCAATTCCCTTATAAGTTAATATAAATTCAGTGATACTTTTCCCATCAAACTCTTGCCTTTATTTGGTAGAATTATGTTAATCCAGCTAGATTTGTTGCCAATTTCTTGCAGCTGCCGACTAAGGAAGCCTGTGATATCTGGACAAATCGTTGGATTGGACGTGTCTACGGACAGTTTTATCTTAGTTTTAGGACCCAAACTGTTCCTGCCTCTGAGAAATGTTATTGGCTTTCCGTCTAAATTTTTCTGATTGGCGGGTGGAATACTTTGTTCGTTTGTAACAATTGTTCGATCGGAGGCTAAGAAAACATCCAAACATTGGTGACATTACACCTACTGATTGATATTTTGAAGAACGGTCGTATGATAATTCAACGGCGTCTGTTTTCATTCTTGCATGTATCTGTTCCCATGCATGTATCCCATGTATCTGTTAGTCTAGGTAGGCAAAATATATTAAACATTCAATCACTTTTCCCTATCGTAAACTTTCTGACGGTGATGACAAAACATGCATCTTTGTATAATATTTCTCTTTTGTGATGTTCAGTCCTTCCATAAATCTTCCAAGAGGCGAAGATATGTTATTTAGAGGGAAGACAAGATTGAAATATATTGAAAAGTGCGTTCCGGAGCATTTGCATTTATTTCGCCGAGGGCCGGATGTGTTTGAACTATTTTGAAGCACTGGCTTTTGTGCCTTTTCTGTGTGCGCTCCAGTTGACCTTTTGCCTTGAAATGTTCATAAAAATGTAAAACTGGCTGAAGGCATAATTGCAGACGTTATGGGACGGATGTTTGAGGACGTTCCATAATGACTTGAGGTTAATAGAAAACTCTTTCACAATAATTTTCATTTTAAGGTAATGATCTGAAAAAGCTGTATGCAGCCGGCTTTCTTTATATGACTTCATCGCTGTTTTAGGGCATTCGATCTGAATCGAAGTGAGGGAGCAGCGGAAATATATTTCAGGTATTTACTTCTTTTTGATACTTAAAAGGTCGATACACGGAAAGATACGATCAGACGTCAGTGAATTTGACAGCAAAAGAACCCAGTTAAGGGTTAAAAAAAAACTTGTATTTTGCAACCTCAATATGTAAACATTGCAATTATAAATTACTACATAAGTGTTCTTCAAGAGCCGAGGAAAAATTCATAGTTACTCAGGTCTGACATCAAATACTGCGCAACCTTAAAAAGGGAAAAATAGAAATTTTTCCATTGATTCCTGAAATTTTTTCACTACTATTTGTTAATATTTATTTAGACATTCTCCGCCGCGATTATAACAATAACAACATTTTCGCGTTTTTATATCCGGTGAACTGTTTACCGCGACACGTTCTTTCTGGCTCATACAGAGAAGCGGAAATAAAAGAAAGAAAAACTGAAGAAAAAAACCTCCTTAAGAATTACCTCATTGGGGAAAATGTAATTGCAAAGGTAGGGGAGAAGTAAACATAAAAATAATTTATTTACAACCCTTCTTTTCTGGCAAAAGGATAATTTCATAATATTATAATCATTCAACCTGTTCTTACTGTCAAATGTGTAGTATGTGGCTCAGAGAAGTTCCAGTGAGATTCTAAGAACATACAAGGGGATTTTACCAGATAAATTAAATACATTCCCGATCATTTTACTTTATTTGATTATATTATTTAAACTCAACTCAATCTTCAAACTTCTCATCAGCCAATTGCTGAAAACAAGAAGATGGTGTCCAGAAGGACTTTCTGGGGTTTCATTATTGCTTTCTGTAAGCACTGTTGTCTTTATTTCATAGAGTGTCAATTAAAGCGACTGAAATGTTTTTATTTAAACCTATTTCAAAGGATTGGAAATTGCTACGTTCAGACTTAAAGTATGTGTTCTTATAAGAATACCTCACGTTTTCCTCAAATATTCTGGCCCGAAAAAGGTCAACTCGGGAGAAAGCAAGCGACACGCGCACGGGAGAGACATGTTGTGGAGAAATCTTACTAAGGGACATTACGAAAATAGAGTTACTGCTCCCTGAGAAATTATGAGACAACACAGCGCCGAAGTTGATTTTCGCCTCTCATTCGAGTCTGATCGCTGGTTTACGTGCGCTGCAGACCATGTTCGTGACGTAATTTATCCAGTGCATATGCTCGATAAAACAAAATATGTTATTGCTTTTCTTCGTTCAATTTCCAGATACCATGTACTACGTCACAATCATCTCTAAAATTATATATATATTAAAAAAAAAAAAGAAAACAGAAAAAACCAACCTCATCAACGGTGTTCAGAATCTTTTCACTTTTCGTCGTTCGGCACCGAATGCACGCTCGCGTAATTATGTCATTTGCATTTCCTATGGCAAAAACCTGTCCAAAAGACGCTTAATTGGAAAATTTCAGCCAACAAATTTTGATAGCAAACCGGACACCGAAAAGAAAGATGAAATATGTATTTAAGGGAAAGAAATTTTTTAATAGCGATGAGAATTTATTGTGGTTTATTTATCGACCTGCGATATCTTCTTCCTACCAATTTTTGTTTTCGTTGGTTGCACGATGCTGAAATCGGCATATTTAATTTGAGTGCTTAAAATTCAAAACAAGGAAGTTAATGACGTCAATGCTGTCTAGATATCTCTGAATATCTACAGATCATGTTAGGTTTCAAAGCATCGGCGAGTAATCCGCCTAAGTTACGAACACTATTCACCCTTGGCCAATTTCAAAATCGCTATAAGATGTAATAATCTCGGAATGTTGACCGTAAACTTGATCAAAGCCATTTGAAATTCTTTTTCAACCGCAGAAAATTCGGAAATTTCGAAACTTGCAAATATTGATTTGTTATTTGAGCATGCACTGGCTTCTGAGAAGTGGAGAACAAAGAGAGGCAATGTTTACATGGTCAGCGGTCTATTTGAGAGAGGAGCTTTGCCTCCTTTCTCGAAGAGCGGTTTGTTATCGACCTAAGCAGAGCCGTCTGTCAAAGAGACCACAAATCATATCAGCTATTGGCAATTCCAAAAGTAAAGGAGGCGTATTTCATTACTCAAAAATCGGAGAGAAATTTAAAAAATGCAGGCTCTCTGTTGTTGAATTCTCACCGGTCTAAATCACACACGTCCAGTGAAATGAGGTGAACGCTAAGCAGTCGAAAGAGTTTCAGTTGAGAAAGACTTCATGCCGAATGAGGTCTATATTAGATTAAAATTTATGTATACTCGGGAAGGGTTAAGTCGAAAGCTTCCTTTATCCTTTTGAATGTGTGATACTGTTGATACAGTTTCATCTGTTGTCCCCCTTTTGCTCAGCACTATGTGATGTCTCTTCCATATAGTTTTCATATAACCAGTCTCCGCGGTGTCTAACGTATAAAGCTTTTAATAAAAACGTCATTTCAAGTTAAGCGTTTCCATAAACGTCTTTGAAAACAAGCTTCCACTCAAGATGCTCTGTTTCAATTGAATTGGTGAGGTGTACTCCCATTTTTTCTTGATTTTACAAGCAGTTGCATTAATAGTTGAAGTACGCCCTCAGGGAGTTGTCCCATCGTTTCACGCAACTCAACTCTTGCAAGCTCCAAAAGGACATTATGTGGAACTGAGTTTCACCTTGAAGACTTCAAAACCAACACCATGCATTGATGACATGTACCTTGAGGTTCGCGATGGATACAACAAGTCTTCCAGTATTCTTGGTGTATTTTGTGGGAGAAACATTTCTGGTGTTGTGCGATCCAGTGGACAGAGCTTGTGGTTGAGAAAATCAGATACATCCAATTACCGTTTCAGCGGTTCGTACAGTAACAAAACAGCTAATGCAACAGGCGAGTATTTACTGACTGAATTTTTTTAACCCACTGAAAGACACAATGTGCAATTTGGGAGTTTTACATTTCCGATGAAAGAAAAATGGCCATAGCTAGTGCTTCTTGTACTCAACTGCTTTTGTAATTGCGAAGAATTATTATTTTTTTATTTTTTTCCAGTCAAACCCAACCTTGATAAAGTGGCCGAGACTCAGTTCGTTCTTCTCAATCATTCCTCATCTCTTTGGTGTCCAGCACAAGGAGCACCGGCACCAGTCATTGTTTGGAGAAAGAACGGCACTGTGGTACAGAACAGTACAAGTGTACAGTATAAGCTGAACATCACTGGAGAAAACAATGATGATTACAGTTGTGAGGTGAACAAGCAGGAAGTTTCTGGCAAGAAACGAATCCGTCTTGTCATCGAGAGTGAGTTTTAGTTATAAAAATGTGATTCTTAACCTAATAAGGCTAGGAGGGAAATATATCGCAAATTGCAGAGTTTCTATACGTTGGTAGTAAATTAACAAGTCCTATCGCTTTTTAACCTGTCTTCGCACCTAAAAGGCTGACACAATAGTGTTGTTGATCCAGCATAAAATTCTCTTGCCTTAGACTGGATTGTTATTGACTGTTACAGGGTAATCTAGTATTATCAACTGAGTTGATGTCGTAAAGTGGCCACCGTGAAGAGTTTGAAAGCTAACGTTTCGAGCTTTAGCCCTTCGTCAGAGCGACAGACGCAGCACCACAGATTCTCTTGGAACTTACCCGCTTTAGTATTGAGTGTTCATGAGGAACTTTGAGGCTTTTTCAGAGGACTCAAATGCACTCTTGCAGCATTTCCGACAAAATAGACAAACAGGTATTCACTAACTTACATCAAACGATACGATGATAAAAGCATATCTTTTTCCCTTCTTTCTAGGGTGTCCAGATCCCTGCCGGTGTACCACGGCAGTTGGAATTATGCGCGCCGTTACCCGCGTTGAATGTACAAGAAAACGTTTACAGTCTGTTCCACGTCACTTGCCCTTTTCTACGGAGAAATTGTAAGTATCAGTTCTTCTTTTAATTGATAAGTGGTGGGGGGGGGGGTGAAGGATGGGGGGCGAGGGGAAAGGAATACACAAACTTGAAACGGTCGACTTTACTCAAGGATACTAATCCCCCATTCAGGGATTTGGATGACAACCAAATAGAGGAGCTCCCACCTGGAGTCTTCGATAACAACACCGAGTTGGCCATCTTGTGAGTAGACAATATATATGCTTATGTTGATAATGACGCGCAATGAGTTACGTATTGCTTAATGTCTGACGCTTGGTGGGTGTAGTCAGTTATGAGCCATGGCAGTAAAACAGGGGGGGTTGGTTTGTTGATTGGCAATGTTGAATAGATGGAGGTAACTAAAACAACGCTATCACAGGATTTTGGTGATCTAGATGCAACAATTTCCTTTGCTATCTCTGTGCAGTTATGATTGTTTGTTTGTTTGTTTTTGTATTCGTCCTATTTACATACGCTAGATATCCTGTTCGGCCATTGTGATAAAATGAGGCAGGGAGAATACGGAAGATGATCCTCCTTGCAGATTTTCTCGCTTTAGCTGTATAGCGTCGCCCACCCCTCCCGCCTCTTTCCTCTTTTTACCAACACAGCAGTGATACTCTCTTGTGTGGTGGCTAAACAAAGTTTCAACTCCTTTAGATGGCTACGCTGGAACAAGATCAGGAAGTTACGAGATGACTCATTTTCTCAGTTGGTCAAGCTGCGAATGCTGTAAGTTACAACCCTTAAATATTCCCATGTTACACAGGCCAATTACAAGAAAACCACGTTCAGATATATGTACAACTAATTCAGCAAGTCAACCTTTGACACAGATAACAAGTTCAACGGCCGTCAGCTAATTATTTTCCTTTTTTCATCTGAGAGTTAAGTAACAACCTTTTCTCAGGAGCTTAGAAAAGAATCAGATGAAGCAGCCACCACCTGGAGTCTTCAATAGTAAAACAGAGATGACCCTCTCGTTAACAACCAAATCATACTTCGGCACACCAGTATCCGAAATATGCCCAAATAATTGTCCGCAGACAGAGCACGACGCTCGAGGGAAACTGAGAGCTTCGAGGAACAAAGGAGCCGGGTGGGATCAGTCATCATCCATTAGGTTTAAAGGGGGACTACCAAAATTGACTGCCACAAAATTGGCTCAGGCGGGATCAGAATAATATTGCATAGCCTTATGGGGGATCAGTTGAATTTTATAATGACACAAACAAAATTCTCTGACCCCTGCCCCCCGCCCACCCAGAGGATAAATGATGACCGGTTTCTAAGGTCTCGAGAGCTTTCGCTTTAACTCCCAGGGTCTTCCTCAGAAGGAGAGGAGTCTGGAAAGAAGTTAAGAGTTAATTTCTATTTCCACAGATGTACTTTCCAAACCATTTAGGTCTGTTAAAATTTTATGAGCTGATTAATGTGCTTTATTTTTGTTCGGTAAGGGACTCTATAGCACTATTTACGATGTTTTTACCCATTTTCAGTTCTTCATTCAACGAAGATACAAAAAAAGATAGTGAGAAAAATACGATTTATCCGTCATCTCATGGACTTTTTCTCAAAAATGAAAACGGCTACAAAGAAAAAAAATATTGCTTAACTTTTACTTACTCTAGGAATCATAATTACCAATGAATGAGAGAGATCCTAAATTAAGTTATGTTCATTTCTTAGGTATTTACATGGAAACCAAATCAAGGAGCTACCACCCGGAGTCTTTAATAACAATTCCGAGTTGTTTTACCTGTAAGTAACAGATTCATAAGTTTATATTTTAAATTGTGTTTGATATGATCTGAAAATCACCTTAATACAGTTTAATCTCCTTGACTCTGGTATTGAGCTCTTTCTCTGAGTCCTTGCTCCATATAGAGTTGGTAAAATTATCCTTTTTTCTAAAACTGAGCGTACGGGTATTTAAACTCAGGGGCCGTTCGACAGCCACAATATGCGAGTAAGAGAGAGTGGCATCAATCGTAGAACCTTCGAGTTAAAACAGATTCAAATATCTTTTTTTATCAGTTACTTAAAGAGAATTTCTTAACTGTTACTGATGACGAATTCCGCCTTCTTAGTATCTATCCCGTTTGCCTATGCGAGCACATCCTCATGACTAGTAACAATAATTTATTCTCAGATTTCAAAACACCTGAAAATTTTCACTCGGAAACAACATCAAGAAATTGCGTTGATCAACCTGCAAGCGTTGTAAATTTAAAATTACTAAAACGGATCCTATCACACGCTAAAAAAATCGTGGTTGCAACGGCGGGGTTGAAATTCTCTGTCCCAGTTCGCATATTTACCAAACCCCAGTTTCCAAATTTTGATAGAAATCCTATCCAATTGTTATCAATCCTATTGCTTTCCAAAAAAGAAGTCGGAGGAACACTTTTTACGTTATATTAATCTAATTTATTCAGCCCATACCATCACGTAGTCTAATGTCATAATATCAATCCAAGGGAGTACAAACTGGTAAACGTTTTAGATTCTCTTTACCAATCCTAATACATTCAGAATTGTCCAGAGAGAGAAATTTACCTTAATCTTCAAGTCAAGGTCCCTTTTTTTTACCAGAAATCCGATCTCAGTCATAACTAATCCCTTTCAAAAGTTTCAAAGCAAGTCAGATGAACACCTTTCACGGGGTATTTTCCCTTGACGCAAGCAATATAAAAATTGATCAAATTAGACTTTTTGCTTAGAGAAACTCAGCCATTCGAAAGAATGATCTTTTTCAAATTCTTTAAAGAATCATAGTTCTCCAAGCTCCAGCTCCATGCAGCTTCAGCTGCATTAAAGGACTTCAAAAAACTTTTTAAAAGATGTTTAGAGGTACTACTCTTATTCGCACCAGGTGGTAACTCTCATTCCTAGCTCCTAGATTCGCTCTTTTCCCATGCAGAATAAATAAACCTCAGTCCTCTTACCTCAATGCCTATTTACTCTGCTAGGACACTTCATAGCCTTTCGATTATATCTGCGTGCTACCAATGACGACCCGATACTAATTAATGACTTGAGTCATTAAAGTTGATAAAAATCAAGCCTTTACATAACTGATTTACACTATCACGTGTAGCATCATCTTACTTCATAATCAGCAAGACTGTGGTAAGACTTTCAACAAACAACCGGTTGAGCACACGCAAGATGCAAGAATAAAAACAGTTATGTTGATGAGAACAATCCCATTAGTAATCATCATCCACTTATAAAAAAAATGCTATTGTCTCTGTTCTATGTCTAACCCATAGCATCTTCTAATGTCAACATAAGCCATAGATTCTTGGTATATCGTTTATGTAGGTACTTATATGAAAATCAGATAGCAGAACTGCCACGTGGAGTCTTCAACTACAACACCAAGTTGATTCGACTGTAAGTAAACAACCTTTTAAGAAGTCCCCATGCTTAGCAGAGGGGTCAGTTTACAATTCAGATGGCAGGATCCAAATCCCATATCCCAGTTGGTATATTTAACGATTCGCGGTTCCAAGTTTTAAGAGAAATCGCATCCCCATTGTTATAACTCCAACAAGCTTCCAAAAAGGCTTAAAGAGACGTAATCTACCAAAAAGATGGACAAGAAATTTGAATTTAATATGTGTAGAAAAATAAACAAACTTCAATTGTATATATCTTTTGATTTCTCATCAAAAAGAGGCAGCTCATTTCAAGCGCGGACAACGAAAAATACATCTCGCTTTTCTACTTAAACAATGTCAAATGTAGTGTACGTGGGAAATGCCTCGTTTTTTAGGCCATGAAGCAAAGCAGCTCATATCAAGCGCGAATGACTTGCAGCGACTTACGGCGCTTTACGTAGACAAATGCAGCAAGCGTGGTATATGGCTAAATATGCATCGATTTTAAAGCCATGGAGCGGAACAGCCCATAACAAACGCGAAGGACTTGAAAGATACCTCGTTCTTCAAGCGCGGATGACTTCAAATCTCGTTCTTCAACCCTTAAAGCAAAAATACGCTTTACACAGAAATGTAAAGTCCAGTATACGGGAAATATGCCTCTTTCTTAAAGCCCTGAAGCAAAGCAGCCAATTTCAAGCGCGGATGACTTGATTTATATTGCGTTCTTCCAAACATTTGAACAAAACGGCGCTTACCGCAGAAACATTGGATGCAGCTTACGAAAAATATGCCTCGTTTGTAAAGCCATGAAGCAAAAGGACTCATTTCAAGGGCGGATCACGTGAAACAAATGGTATTCCTCGACCCATTAAGCGAAACCGCGTTTCGCACCGGCATGTGCAGTATGCGTGAAATATGCCTTTTTCGCCAGGCAAGGAAACGAAGTTGTTAGATGCTGAATTCGATAGAAGTAAAATCTGTTTTACTATTTCCCTTTTGAGGTGAACGAAGTTGGTAAACAGAAATATGAAATAACACAATGCCAGTCACAAGAGATCACTCTCTCAAAGTATGTCGGCAGTTTCCTGCATTCCTTATATTTTTATGACAATCGATATGCCGAGTAGTTCGAGAATTGAAAAGTTGCCGTTGAGTTACTCTTCCGAGTCAGCTAGGTGGAAGGTATTGCATGAAAAAAAAAAAAAAAAAAAAAAAAAGAAAAAGAAAAAAATTGACAAAGGTTCCTTTTGTTCATTCGGCCAATTTCACAGAATTTTGTCCATTCTACATACGCTACTAGTCTGTTTTAAAGAATGTATTCGTCGCTATTTGTGTTCAAACACCACTTGCACATAACTTTCTCAATTACCGAATGTGAGTGAAATTATACTCACACTGATTGCTGTCAGTCTTGAGGCTAATTAATTGCCGGAATAAGGTTAAGGTTGCCGTCGTTTTTGCTTAAGACGTAATTATTTATGAAATCAATAATGGACTAGTTTCTCAAAAAACACTTATTTTCTAGGAGGCTGGATGATAACAAGATTAAGAAGTTGCGTGGTGATTTATTTACTCCATTGGTGAAGCTACGGGACCTGTAATTCAGGAAGCTCACTTTTAAAACGATCCACTTTAACTTCAAAGGATATTAACTTTTGCTTTAAATTTTTCCACGCAAGTGACCAATGGAATGAATTGTACTTCGCGCCCAACTCGCGCTTACCTTCGTTCTACTGAAATCCCAAAATATCACGCCGCTGATTTTGAAAACGATCGATACACTAGAGAATGAAAGCCAGCACCTTGAGTAGGATTTAGTTTCAAAAGTTGTAGAAATTAACTACAGCGTTGCGTGAACATTTCGGAGAGGCTAAGGAAAGAAAAGCCCAGCTGATAAAATTGCCCCATGGAACGGTGATCTGTTATCTTAGTTTTCGATTTACCCGCCGAAGTCGCCAGGTTATTTTGGAAAACTAATGAAGCTGAATAGTGAGAGATCAGAGATGTCTTTATCGTACTGTATGGCAACTTAACGTATCCCTTTTGAACTTTTCATAAGGAAAAGCCAATTAGTGTAGCCATCTTGAGTGAGAACTTTGCATCTTATTCTATTGTCTCTAAATTTGTCCCTTTTTTGGTTTGTTTCACTCTCATGCATTCGTTTCAGTCGTTAATGATGTGATGTGCGTTTTCTCTGGGGAGACCAATTTTTGAGCTTTTAGCGCAAAAACCGTTGAATTGCAGTGTAAAATAATTTCATCCCTTTGAAGAAAAAAAAAAAAACGGCTTGGTTTAAACAGAGTTAACAGTGCCCTCTTCTAACTGTGGTTTATACTTTTCTTGTAATTCCATATTCGAGTAGAAGGCGATCGCAAATTGACACGTTTAGCGTGCTTCATTAGCTCCATGACTTAATAATTGGTTAAAAATGCGTGCAGTAAAAAGGCTGCACGCGTGCAACATGAAAACTGCGCGTGAGTACACGCACTTGCAAGTGTGAATGGGAGATGCCTGTAAATTACACAAATCATTCAACTACAACTCATTAAATGTGTGTACTGAGACAATTGGATTTACATTATTCGTAAGATTATTGAATAGCATGAGCTAGTAAATGCACTTTGTTGGGTTTTTTATGAATGAGAAATGCGAGTGTCGGGACTTTGAAGATTAACTTGCACCTCTTCCGCTTTCCCTAATGGTTTCTTCCGATTGGATGAGTTGACTTGAAATCTGAATATGCTGATTTTGGAATGAAGTTTTTGAAGAAAAAAAAATTGTGAAGCGCTTCCCCAATCACAATTGTTAATGCTTCGATGAAAGTTTTGATGTGCTTTCTAAAATTCGTTGCCAGGCGCGTTACCAAATTTTTCTTGATGTCTGTTTTCTATATCTCAAATTCAGAACGCACAAAATTAATTTGTTTGCGTTTGTGCTGCGGGCTAAATGCTCACCTAAAGTATCTTTTTTTGCTTCTTATTGGGATTTGGGTCGCATTAGTTACCTCAGCCTCCTGTAACTATTCGATCACGTATGTTATCCTGTCTAATCTTTGACCAAATTTTCATACACATCCACAGATCGTTAAGCATAAATGATATCAAGAAGTTGTCTAATAATTTGTTTGCTGAATTATTCAACTTGCAAACCTATTAGCTTTACTTTAACTGTTCCAGGATTTTACTAAAACACATGTTCCTACATGAATAATAAATATCACACAGTTTCTAGAACTCTAAGCTATTGGCATAGCAGGTGGCGTAATACACAAAACGATCGCAATGCTACATTATTTAACAACTCAACTTCGAGGTAAAGACAAATATAATTGGAAACATAGTGTTCTTAACAATATCAAGTAATCGGAAAATAGAGGCACTTGCATTTAAAAGAAAATTAATGAAACGTCTAAACAACCCAAACTGGATAATGACAGACGGAAAAAATCATAATATGATCCCCTCGCCTCCGTAAATAGAAAAACAACAACAATAAAGACAACAAGGACACAAACAGCAAAAAAACATTAAATATTCATTTAAATGATCCTTGTATTCTTCTTATTAGGATTTGAATTCTATCCAGTTCTTAAGCCTGCTGTAATTATTGAATCACGCTTTTTTAATATGCCTAATCTTTGCAGTGCGTTGTTTGGCAACCAAATAGAAAATCTACCGCCTGGAGTCTTCACTAACAACAGCGAGTTGACTCACCTGTGAGTAAAACAATTGCAGGTTCATTTTTAGATACTATCGATACTATTTTATTTCAAACTATAATAATTGTGTTTTGCACAACACTTATTATTATATTTTTTGAGCAGCTAATGTTGATTCCATGCCACCCATAATAGAACACACGTTAAACTGTGGAGATCTAAATTCAATTTTTCAGAACATTTTTTTACCCAGTCCAGGTTAGTAACATCAAGAATAGCATCTCCAAAGTTGTCACTGCCTTTACTTTAAATATTCTTGAGAAGGACATGATTTATCTATTATCTTTAGATCACGTTTCTAAACTTCACCAGAGATCATATCTCGATTTTTCCTTATCTCGTTCTCTTTACCTAATTTTCTGTGTTGTTTTTCTTTGACCTAAGTAGTTACAAAAAAAAAGAAAAGAAAAAGAAAAAAAAGGTAGATATTAACCTTTTTGCCGTGCATTTCCAATACACACCAATGGGAAACGTAGTTTTCCGATGGAATCGGCAAAATTCTATTCGTAACACCTTCCAAAGGAAGTAAGATACGTTTGACGCGAAGTCAAAGTACCGGAAGTCATGAAAATCAGAGAGGGCAGAAATGTTGTCCGATTGTATCCTCCGATACCTATTTGTCGAATGGAATCCGATGGGGTCTATGGGAATACAACGGAGTCCATCCATGTCCATCGAAATTACTGGTCTGGTGGTTAAACTAACCTCAGACAGGTGTAGTATAAACGAAATACGCCTCGTTCTTAAAGCCATAAAGCGAAATAGCTCTTTTCAAGCGCAGATGACTTGAATGTATACCTGGTTTTTCAAGGCTTTAAGAAAAACAGCGCTTTATGTTAACAAATACAGTATGCATGAAATATGGCCCGTTCTTTGAGCCATGAAGCTAAACAGCTCGTTTCAAGCGCGAATGACTTACAGCGACTTACGGCGCTTGAGGTAGACAAATGCAGCAAGTGTGGGCTATTGCTAAATATGCCTCTCTTTTTTAAAGCCATGGAGCGGGAACAACCCATATCAAATGCGAATGACTTAAAAGATGACTCGTTTTTCAATTCTTCAAACAAAAATACGCTTTACACAGAAATATGAAGTACAGTATAGGGGAAATATGCCTCATTCTTAAAGCCCTAAAGCAAAGCAGCCCATTTCCAGCTCGGAAGACTTGATATATATTGCGTTCTTCCAGCCATTTAGACAAAACGGCGCTTAAGGCAGAAAAATTGGATGCAGTTTACGTAAAATATGCCTCGTTCATAAAGTCATGAAGCAAAACGACTCATTTCAAGGGCGGATCAAGTGAAGCATATCGCGTTCTTTGACCAATTAAGCGAAACCGCGTTTTGCACCGGCATATGCAGTAGGCGTGAAATGTGTCTTTTTCGCCAGACCATGAAACGAGATTGTTAGATGTTGAATTCGATAGAAGTAAAATCTGTTTTATTATTTTCTTTTCGAGGTGAACAAAGCTGGTAAACAGAAATATGAAATTGCACAATGTCAGTCACAACAGATCACTCTCTCAAAATATGTCGGCAGTTTCCTGCATTCCTTTTATTTTTATGACAATCGATATGTCGAGTAGTTCGAGAATTGAAAAGTTGCTATCGAGTTACTCTTCCGAGTCAGCTGAGTGGAAGGTATTGCATGGAAAAAAAAAATGGTAGATGTCCATTTCTTCATTTGGTTAATTTCACAGAATTCTGTCCATCCTACATAAGCTGCTACTCTGTTTCAAGTGGGGGAATTTGTCAAAATCGGATTCCGGGTATTGGTATTTTTAACCTCTCGTGATCGTATCCCTTTTTGTCCTGGCTTTGTCTCGGTTATTTATCTCCTCTAAATGTTTCATGATAAGAAATTAACCCCTTTATAGTTATATTCTTGGACCATAGTACAAATGCGTTTGACAAGAGAGATGAGTTGAAATAGAGTTTGGTTGTGAAGCGTCTTTAGCTGTCTTGCAGCCAAGGTTCAGTCAAGTAACCATTAAGTCAGTACCTTTTTTTCGGTTTATCGAACGCACGATAGCGTCAAATTTGTCACTACCCTACATCACTCAAGGGCGTCATTCCAGAAGCTCAGCGTGTTCGAGGTTGTCTGTCTTTTTCTGAACAGACTTTTTATTTCGGTGCAGATCAGTTTTGCACACTGGAGTAAATTAGTAAGTTAAAGGGAAAGATATACTTCAAAAATTCAGAATACTCATAAAAAGTATTGAAAAAAATTGTTGTAAGGTACGCCCTGAAAATGTTTCTCATTAGAGCCCGATGATCTCCGAGGGCAAAGATCAGAATTCAGATTCCAATAATTCTGAAAACGATCGCCAGATACACTAAATAATGTAAGCCAACGCCCTGAGTAAGATTTAATTTCAAAAGTTGTAGAAATTAATTACAGTTTTTCGCCAAAGTCGCCAGGTTATTTTGGAAAACTAATGAAACTGAATAGAAAGAGATCAGAGATTTCTGCAACGTACTGTATAAGAATTATAATTATGTATCCTTTAGAACTTTTGATAATGAAAAGGTCGATTGAGGTAGCCATCTCGAGTAAGAACTTTGCACCTTAAGCTACCTTGTCTCTCACACTTATGCATTCGTTTTAGTCGTTAGTAATGTGACGTGCGTTTTCTCTGCGGAGACCCATCTTTTGGCTTTTTGCGCAAAAACCATTGAATTGCGGTGTAAATAATTCTATCCTTAAAAGAAAAAAAGCTTGGCTTAAACAGAGTTAGTAATCACCTCTCCTAACTCTGGTTTATACATTTGTGGTAATTCCATAGTAGAGTAGAACACGATCGCAAATTGACACGCTTAGCGTGCTCTACTAGCTCCATGACTAAATTAGTTAACTATAACGCTTCTTTCGATGTTCTCTTCCCGGACAACGAGATGGCGAGGTGCCACACGTCAGGAACTAAAGGTTTCCAGCAATTCGATAGCGGAAAATTAGGCTTTCTTGTGTCCGTTTTACAAAGAAAGTTTGACTCGCCATGTTTTAGTGAGCAGTGGAATCAGATAGCCGCTCGCATTAATACGAAATGTAGAGGAAAGAGGAGGACTCTTATTCACAGACTTAAGAAAACTAGTTTGTTTTGAAAACTCTGAGATGGCACAATTAGTCCATCATTTCAAATAGAAAAAAAGTATAGGTCGGTTAATGAAACAGAGTTTAACCATTGTTTAACAAAACTGCATTCTGAGCTATTTTGATTTTGGTTAATCCTAGCATATAAACATTGCTAATTATTAAGAGAATAAAAAAGGCATAAAACGCAGACTAGAAAATCATTCATCTGCCCAAAATAATGCATTTACAAACAGGTTAGGTGACGACAGTCAAAGGAAGTTATAACGCCTAAAGTTTGGCAAATAGATTGTCAGTTAATAAAAGATGACGCTACTATTGCACTATACTGACTGTCATACTTGTCGTAATGCCTTGGAGACTAGCAGAACAGACAAACACGGTTAGAACACAGTTTACCCTCAACGAAGTAGCCATTTGCTTTGAGTCATACAGGTTTGCTCTTATTATTTTAAAGAGCTTGTGCTTGCTGCTTTTAAAAGTTCATGCGCGATTTCAAGAGCAGATGACTTTGCTCGTTCGGCCAGTGTTTTAAAAGCTGTTTTAAGAAAATGTGGAATTCGAAAATGAAGGAAAAAACTCAAACACAGTTTTAAATGATGGACAATAAGTCGAGATATTCCTTCATGTTTGGCGAATTAGTTGCATTGGATATTGAGTATCGTATATCAGCCGGGCGTATCGGTGAGCTAAAAAGCCTTAAAGCTTAGGACGTACTTCTTGTACAAATCGAAAGCAACTTTAACTTTAAGAGGCGTGTTATAAAATTGGCGCGGTTTCTGTGCTATATTGTGCAAAGTTGCAAGCATTTATTTACTGACCACCTTCTTCTAACAAAGCTGACGACATGAGCATTGAAGCGAACATCGAAAGGGTTCATTTATTAAATAAAGAAACTTTGATTGTTTCCGATATCAACACCGACTTCAGAGAGAAACTGGGCTATGGTAAGCATCGCCTTGCAAAAGGACTTCGTAATTTGCATTCCAAACAGCTTGTAGATTTCATTACACGCCCCGTGAATGGCGCTGAATGTGATCCGTGTAACTATCATCCAATTTCAGTGTTACCGGTTTTGTCTAGAGTCATTGAGCGCCATGTGCACAATACGTTATGCACTTTTCTCTGCGATGATAACTTGATTTTTTCAAGGCAGTCCGGTTTTCGAAAAAACCTCAGAACTGAAACTGCCCTCATCAGGATAATCGATGACCTATTTAATTTGGACAAGGACAGGGTCTCTGGAGTGGTGCTTATTGACTACTGCAAAGCATTTTACATTGTCGACCATGAACTATTACTGAAGAAACTGGAGGCATATGGCATCGTTAATACGGAGCTTAAATGGTGTCGGTCTTATTTGAATGGAAGGAAGAAAGTAGTTCACCTGAGTGGAAAGGAGTCAAGTGAGGCGCCGATGAAACATGGAATTCCTCAGGGAAGTATTTTAGGCCCACTATTCTTCATACTATTCATCAATGATCTACCAGTGCTTGTCAGTTCACAAGTAGACCTCTGCTGATGATAACTTGAACTTAAACTTTCACTAAATATCTCCGCAAATGAAATATGTCACTGGGCTGACTCAAATAAACTCCCAATCAACAACTCAAAGGCTAAAGTCTTAACGATCACCAGAAAGTGCCTGGCGTCTAACGTCAATGATGAATTTGTTGTCCACTCCAACTTGTTGTCGCAACACGCAAACTGCGTTCGTTTTTTATACGCAATTGCACGTCTGACTGTGAGATGCGTATAATTTACACGAAATCAGGCAATTACAATTCATTAAATGTTTTAACCGAGACAATTAGAAGGAAAATTATTCGTAACACTTTTGACGAGCATCAGCCAGTAATATAACTGCACTTTGTTGCGTTTCTTATTAATGAAAATGCGAGTGTAAAGGTGGCTGGTACCAGTTTCCTCGCGGGGGAGTTGGTCACTCTCATGCGTCACGCGCGAGAGAAACGCGCGAAGGAAGCGCGAGATTTGAAAGGCGAAAAATTCAAAACAAAGATGGCGGCGCGAGGCTTTCTTCGGTCTACGTATTTCTTGTCTTATTTTGTAAGAAGTTTGCCCACCAGAGTGTATTTGATGTATTCAACGGCCACTGCGTATGTAGGAGACAGAAACGAAAATAAAGAAGATGATTTTCGGCGACACAAAGGTTGCTTCGCATCGAAACGAAAAATCCAATTGATACGAAATCTCGTGACAACAAAAAAAGAGAGAACTCAAGTGAAAGAAAATCTGCCGGAAGAAGAGAAAGACTACGAACCTCCAAGGAAAATAAAACGAGGTCACAACAGGTAAGTTATGCCTTACATCGATTTGCATTTTGGCTGGTTCGACTGAGATTTGTTACGTTTTCTTCTTTCCTTTTCTTCTTTTGATTCTTGATAATCAAATACCCGAAATCAAATAGCTAAGCAAAAATTTTATCATTACAGCACACTAAATATGAGGTTGATATTTGTGGTACAAGACTGATTGAACTTCCAGATCTTTGAAATGAGTTGAAATCTTGCTCAAGCTGCAAAAGAGGTAAGTTCCTGTAGGAGCCTTAAGAAATATTTTTCTCAAAAAGAAAAAAAAAAAAAAGAGACACACAAAACAAAATAAGTCGGTAAAAATAATAGATCTTTTTATAAATCTCATATGAGTATATTAAAATGTTTGTCTCTGGTATTGTTGTGTAAGGTGGGTAAAATAATTTTTAGGTAAAATAAAATATTTTAAAATATTACTAGTATTGTTTAACACAGTGCAGGAAACTTTTTTTAGCTATTGAGTATGGGCATTTAGACAGGCTCAAATATGACTTTTCTTGCTGGTCAAATTTCAGAGTACAATATCTTACCTCCTGTCATCTTGAACTTCTACTTTCTTAAATTGTTTGCTTTCCTCAAACTATTTGCTTCTATGCATAAATAAATGACTTTGATCACTAGGCCATTTATTGCACCCACAGGTCCATTATCCCTTACAAACATTATGGCAGAAAAACAAAGTGGTCTCAGTAGTATCTTCAGCATTAAATGAGGCTTCTGTAGTCACGAAAATGAAGTAAAATCCTCTGCTGAACACAGAGCTGGAAGCTGTGGTCCTCTTGTTAACGATATCAACACAAGTGCAGTATTAGGATCCCTCCATGCTGGCATGGGGAATACCCACCTAAATAATTTACTCTCTAGAATGTACCAACAAAGAATCTTAACCTGTTTAAAAGAAGAGAAAGAGAAGTTGGAAATGCCCTAGAGAGGGTTGCTACAGACACCTGTAAATTTAAAGTAAAATTTAGAAAACAAATTGCCCAGAAATCTTCTGGTCTATCTGCAGACCATCTCCCTGGAGTAGCTGTCTCCTATGATATGGGTTGGCAAAAAAAGGGGAAGGGGACACAACTCTGCGACTGGTCATGGGGCTGCCATGGGTCTCGCTGCTGGAAAAATTGTGAGTTATTCCACAAGATGTGTCGAGTATGTAGCCATAACAAATTAACTGGGAAAGAAAAAAGGCATGATTGTTGAAATAATCACTATGGTCATCAAAATCAATGGAAAGAGATGTTGCTTGTGAACTGTGGAGAAAAGCTCCTCAATCTGGAGTCAAATTTTCAATTTATGTCGGGATGATGACTCAACAACCCTTGCAGACATAAAGAACAAAGTCCCTTATGGTGTTGAGAAATGGTCCGATGTTGGTCATGCCAAGAAATCCCTCAATACCAGATTATACAATCTTAAGAGACTGCTTCAAAGGATTGAATTGCTCAATTCTCAGTTCAAAGGTTATAAATTACATCACTGAGTGCTTCAGTTTTTGTGTCAGCCAAATGTGGGAGATCATGAATCTTTAAAGCAAGGTCTCAAAAACATTATTCCCCATGCCTTTGGGGAGCATACTTGTTGTAATGTTTCATGGTGTGGTTTCAAGCAAAATCCTGTTGCCTACAAATACACAGACTTGCCAAATGGCAAAGATCTCTTTGGAGATTCCCTAAAAATAGCCTTAAGTGACATTCTGGACAAATATTCTAATCACATTGTAGTGAAAAAACTGACCCCACGTGCTAATTCACAGAGGAATGAAAGTCTTAATAGCACCATTGGTTCTTAGAACTCCAAAACTCGTTTTTATGGAGGCAGTGAAAGTAATGATTTTTGAGTAGCATATGGGGTGGCACAAACCAATATTGGATACAACCACATTGGAAAAACATTAGAGATTCTTAATATTGAGCTTGCTTCTCTCTATGAAAGACATGCTAAAGCAATGGACAAGAAGGTTTTTTATGACAAACAACAAAAAGAAAAAAAGAAATTCAAGAGAAGGCGTAACCAGTTATCTTAACAAAAAACCTTGCAAACACTCAGGAGGGAAGTCAGTGAAGGGGTCACCTATGAGTCTTCAGCAGGTCTAAATTTGGACCCAACAAATCATCAAACAGTGTCACAAAATGTATTTGAAATGCCTACAGAAATATCACTCACTGAGCTAAAAGGATAAATGAAGAAATAACACCACCCTACACTATAAGGCCAAAGATTGTGCAATTACAATATGATTCAAAACAGAAATATTAATTCGTCATCTTTGACACATAAACGACTTGCACAGGGAAGCTAGCTGAGATGTGCAAACTGTCTGCTGTAAGTGGAAATGGGAAACATGAATTCTCCACTTACATTCCCCCAAAAGCAACCTAAGTTACAGTGCCTACCTTGTCAATGGCCTGACCATAAAGACCATAAAAGGAGTAAGGACATTGTGCCAAGGAAACATTCCTGTCGAAAGTATAACCATAGAGGAAGCACTTGGTGTCTTCTGATTCTTATAATTAAGTCAAGTCTTCTGAGCGACATGAAAATCAAATAACTGTTTTAATTGGTCATAATTCGGCAACGTTCGATGTCCCTACTCTCCTAAGAAATAGTGATGAAAACTTCAAGGATGGCATTACTGACATGAATGTCTACTTTGCGGATAGTCTACATCTGATGAAAAAACTGATTAAAAACAAACATAAAGTACTTGAGCTCGATTCTAGTGGATATTGCAAACCAAACCAAACCAAAGCAACTTTTATAACCATTTGTTCAAGGAACAATTTGACGCCCATGATGCTTTAGAAAACGTCAGGGTGCTGAGAAAAATTCTTTTTGGATCGTCATTAAGCCTCTCCAGGAAAAAAAAATCGTTGAGAATTCCAGTTTCATCAGTGCTCCCCACGCAGTGGCAAACATGCTCTACCTTGATCATCGCCACGAACTTCTTCTAACATTCAGTGACAACTTGTTCAACGTAACCGACACTGGACCAATTAAAAGATCAATGGCACAAAACACCGCTGACAGTGATCTCTCTTACGATGACCTTCACAAACTATACACAAGGTTACAAGGTTTGGTAGAAGAGGACTAGTCGCCATATTGTCTAATCCACCAACAACTTCATCGGCGAAGACAACACGAATCACACGGACGAAGAGGATATTGGCCGCCATAATTAGACACTTCGAAGAAACCAGGAACGAAGAATAAGGAGAGATGCCCGAAAAAATCGCAGGCATAACGTTTTACCTATTAGAAGACTCACAATCTCTAAACAAACATTCCGATCGAAGCGCCAACCAACACGTGTTTTCCATTTCAGACTTTCGCTCGTTGTTTTTCAATAAAAATATGGCTAATATAGTCAGAAGCTGGAAGTATGTCTTTCAAGGTGGGCCCGGTAGGCTGTTTTTAACGGCTACTGAATGACTTTCTAAGCAGTAAACGTTTCTGAACATCAGATCGGATGCAATAGGAGCTCGCGCGAGCATACGCAATTGTCAGCGGTAGCCGTAACAGATCATGAACAACTGTCGATATATATATAATGGCATCCGCAATTTTAAATGCGCGAGAACGTGCGTGGGAATTGCTAGACTCACGAAAGCTTTAGCATGAAAAAAAAGTCCGGTGACCCCTTCTTTTTAATGTTCCAATATAATAATAACATGGAAAGGAATCATCAGAAAAAAATTAGGAAATTCTACGGAAGGACATTTGCGATACGTGAAAATTGCCTTTTTCTAAATTCTCTGAAATTCCGCTCCGTATATTTTTTTTAAGTCTTTGTGCATTATCCTTTTCAAGTGCCCAAAGCGGTCACTAAGAAAAATCACGGGGTCGCCGAGTTAGTTTTCAAATTATTTGAGCCACAAGCTAAAATAGGCGTCTGAATAATCCTATGAAAGTGTTGCCATGGAAACTGCTGGTGACAAAATAACACCTATTTTTGGATAACCAATGGTTATATACTTTAAAACCTGTAAAAGTGTTCAACTGGCCTTGGTTAGTCTTTTTGTTATATTCTTTCAAAGCTACAGACCATCAAAAAGATGAAAACTGGTACCAGCCATCTTAACTTGCACTGCTTCCGCTTTTCTTCAAACAGTTTCTTCCGATTGCCACGAGTTCACTTGAAGTTTTGAATTTAATGATTGTTCGGAAGCGATAACGAAAATCTCCTTTAAAAGCAGGCACGTTTAATCGGTTAAAAGACGGTAAAACTGAAAAAATGCGACTAAAACTGAAAAACACACACGCGAGAAATCGTACGCGTAACTTGCGTACGAACTGGTAAAATTTAAATGTCTCAGCGCGCGCGCGCGCTAACCGCACGACACGCCATTCCCGTACTATCTTCTTAGCATTTTCCCCCTCCCAACACTGGGAGGTAGTCCTAGTGTGTTCCTAAATAAGGAATTAAAAATTGATTCCAAGTGGAATCAGTTTATTAATTCGTCTCACGACAGTTTTGACGCCACACGCAACTTTAGCAACACGGGTGTGGCCATCACGTCCAGGATACACTTGGGCAATTCGTCCTAACGGCCAACGTCCTCTTGGAGTGTCGGGCTGAATCACAAGAACTACATCTCCAACTTTTAGGTCTCGGAATTCTGAAGTCCACTTCGGTCGGCTGTTAAGGGCAGGAATACATTCCTTGAGCCATCTCCTCCACACTCGTGAAATAATGCCCTGGAGCTTTCGCCATCGTTGACGCGGAGGCAAAGGAGTGGTTTCAACGGAGTCAGGCACGAACTGTCCCCCCATTTGGCCCTGCAAGAAATGGTTAGGGGTCAGTGGAACATCTTCTCGTGGATCTGAACTCTGATAAGTCAACGGACGGGAAATTAAGAAGGGATTCTACCCCAGCGAGCACAATGATCAGCTCCTCATCGTTTACATGTTTACACCAGTTTCTTCCGATTGCCACGAGTTCACTTGAAGTTTTGAATTTAATGATCATAGAATGGAGTTTTTGAAGTAAAAGCAAACCAAAATTGTAAAGTGCTCCCCCCATCACAATCATTAAACAAATCGCACAGTATTGTGAGTCGCCAGGCTTCCCGTTTCATTGGTATGCACCACTTGCAGTTACTCAGCATACTTTTAATATCAGACTAAGCGTGCCAAACCACAATTCTCTAATTGTACTAAGTGTTTAAATATCTTTTCAAAGTTTGCAATCGAAAAACTCTGACAGACATTTCCAGGACAGAAAAGATCAGCCATACAAGGAGGAAAACAGAATCCTCTCGCCTCTCCAATGGGAAAGCAACGAGAAAACTATATCTATAACAACAACATAAACAGCACGAAAAGACGTTGAATGATCACCTAAATTATCGCTTTATTTTTCTATTTGGCGTCGTTGAGTACTTAACATGTTGTAGTCATCTAATCTTTTAATAAATTTCAAAATTAAGTCGCGGAAGCCTGAACGGTAAGCTTTTAAAAATGTACCTAGTTTTGGATAACCTTGACCGATCTCTAATTCGTAGAAAAATGAACGTTTTAGTCGCTCATCGATACACTTAAAAAATTTTTTTTTGATAGCTTAAATACCCAACCTCAATGAATTTATGCTACATTCTATTTCTGTGGGACTTGTGAGACATCCAGCCAGAGGAGATACCACCAGGTGTCAACACTAGCAATACCGAATTGGTCGAATTGTAAAAAAATAAAATCACAATTCCAGGTTTATGCGTAGAGAATGTTTTCATTTCTATTTCTGTTGAAACAAAATTCTTTTGAGAGACTTTTTGCGCATTCCATATTCCCTATTCCCGCTTTTAACAACATCCACCTTTCTACGGATCACCGCTGACAGGCAAAACAGTGTATGACTGGATAACAGCCCTTACAGGCGTGAAGTGGAAACAAACGCCGACAACTCGAGAAATTTCAAGTCCCTGTAGGGATTTTCACTGCTCAAAAGTATAGAAATCTGGAGACGAGTTTGCTTTTTTTGTTTGTTTGTTTTTTTTTTTCTATTTCGAACGATGTTTGATCAACACTTTAGGTGTATTGAGTTCACTGATTTACTAAATTTTTGTCTATTAGGGACTTCAAAAAACTTTTAAATATTGTTTAGACTCATTCCCAGTTTAGTTTATCCAACCAAATAAAAAAAAGAAAAAAAAACAGTCAAATGAACAACTCGAAATCATGTGTTGTTCAGAATCACAAAAAATGACTTATTATCCTAAAGTCACGGTTCTGAAGTTTACCTGAAATCCGATCGATCTCAATTGTCGTATATGTCAAGACTAGTCAGAGGAATACAATCTACCTCTTTTTGTTGTTTGGTTTCCGAGTCCAAGTTATAATTTGAGTTTGACTTCGAGTTGAACTTTTAACGCTAAAAATAAAATAATAATAATGATAAAAAATTACCAATGGGCCTGCGTGGAATTGAAGAAATAGTTATTTCTTTATGGCAAGGGTGTCAAAAAACCTCTGACGTTGAAAACTTGCCTCTCGCCATTCACAAAATTTGTATGCAAATTTCTTTAAGTTGAAAAGTGACCTTGTTATTAAGAGAGGAAGAGAAAAAACCAGGTCAGGGATAATTTGAGAATGACAGTGTTGGACATAAAGAAACCGTAGCACTCTTTTAACTTTACTATTTAAGCGTGGATCTTTACAACAGTAACCAGGTTCGATGGCTTGAAGAACTTATCAAATTTAAGGGCAGGGAGTACTATTTGGATCAACGTACTAAAAATGCTTTTCAGTAGCAAAATTCACTGCATAATAGTTAATTAGAGCTACAAATCGCACAATGTGGTGTGTCGCCGGATTTCCCGTTTCGGTGGCATGCAGTTACTTCCATTTTTTCAGTACTCGAAATTAAAAATGCCAGACCATAATTCTATAAATGTACTTGTACAAAGAGTCCAAATATCTCCCGAAGTTTGAATGAAACACCCAGGTAGACATTTTCAGCACAGAAAGACATCAGCCATATAAGGCGGGAAAATAAAATCCCCTCGCTTCTCCTGAGGAAAAAGCGACAACCAACCAATAATCACAACAAGAGTAAAAACAATCGAACATCACACACACTACTTCAGGGGTCTCTACTTAATTCAGAGCCTCGACACAAATTATTAACTATAGAAAAATAAAAATTAAACAAAAAAACATAAAATTTAAAAAAGGAAAGAGAAAGAAAACATTTTCACACAACCATAAAACCAAACGAACTTAATATTGAAGAGCTGATGTATCGAGCAAAGGAATGGAATTGCATTACTACAGCAAGTGTTTAAACGTGTGATGTTAGAATTATCATTAAATTAGTTTTAAAATTGTTTTGAGGTAGCCTAAACAGTGAGCATTTTAAAAATCACCTCGGTTTTTACAACCTCTTCTAACTCGCAGTCAAATATATAAGCGGTTTAGTTTCTCGTCGGATACGCTATAACAATTATTTTACGATAAACCTCAATGGTTTTTGCTACATTTTTATTATATGGGATTTGGAAGACAACCAGCTGGAGAAGATACCACCTGGAGTCTACAATAGCAATACTGAGTTGGCCGAATTATAAAAAAATCAAAGCATAAGTTCATGTTTGATACTTAAAGAATGTATTCGTTTCTATTCGTGTTCAAACACCACTTGCACATAATTTTGTCAATCACCGAGTGTGAGTGAAATTATACTCACACCGGTTGTCGTCAGTCTTGAGGCTAATTGATTTCCGGAATAAGGTTAAGGTTGCCGTATTTTTTGTTTAAGATGTAATTATTTGTCAAATCTTGAGAAACCAGTTTCTCAAGAAAACACTTATTTTGTAGGTCGCTAAAGGTAAACAAGATTAAGAAGTTGCGTGGTGATTTATTTACTCCATTAGTGAAGCTACAGTATCTGTAAGTCAGGAAGCTCATTTCATATCGATCTACCTTAACTTGAAAGGATATTAACTTTTGCTTTAGATATTTCCACGCAAGTAACAAAAGGAAAAACTTGAACTTCGCGCCCGACTCGCGCTTGCCTCCGTTCGCTTGAAAACCCAAAACACCACGCCAGTTCTGAAGGCTAAATGCTGACCTAGATATCGCTTTATTTTTCTTGTTGGGATTCGGATTGCATCCAGAACCTAGAGCCTGATTATTTCCGAGGGTAAAGATCAGAATTCAGATTCCGATAAATTTGAAAACGATCGATACACCAAAGAATGTAAGCCAACACCTTGAGTAGGATTTGATTGATTGCGTGAACATTGTCAAAACGCTAAAGAAAAAACAAAGCCCATGTTGGTAAAGTTGCCCTATGGAACTGTGATCTGTGTTCTCAGTTTTCGTTTACCCGCCAA
Organism: Pocillopora verrucosa; assembly: GCF_036669915.1. Lineage (NCBI taxonomy): Eukaryota > Metazoa > Cnidaria > Anthozoa > Scleractinia > Pocilloporidae > Pocillopora > Pocillopora verrucosa. The sequence goes on from NC_089312.1 coordinate 6,295,924, forward strand.
AGTCGCCAGGAAGCTAATGAAACAAAAAAGTGAGAGATTAGAGATGGCTTTAACGTACTGTATGGCAAAGATACGTATCCTTTAGAACTTTTATTTATGGAAAACCGAGAAGTGTAGCCATCTTGCATTTGTGTGAGAACTTTGCAGCTTATTCTACCTTGTCTCTGAATAAGCCCTTTTAGTGGTTTGATTCTTTTTCTCTGGGGAGACCGATTTAATTTTATCCTTCAAGAAAAAACCGCTCGGTTTAAATAGAGTTAGTAGTCCCCTCTTCTAACTCTGGCTTATACTCTTGTAATTCCATATTCGAGTAGAATGCGATCGCAAGTTTACACGTTTAGCGTGCTTTACAAGTTCCATGACTAAATAATTAGTTTAAAATGCATGCAGTTAAAAGACTGCACGCGCGCAACACGCAAACTGCGTGTCACTACACGCATTTGCAAGTGTGAGTGTGAAATGCGTGTAAATTACACGAAGTCACTCAACCACAACTCATTAAATGTGTTTACTGAGACGATTGGATTTATATTTATCCGTAAATACTTAACGAGTATCAGCAAGTTACTGGACTTTGTTGGGTTTCTTAATTCTTAGTTGCTGAAACCTTTGTTTCTATTGCGGAATCGTAACAGCTAACATGTGCTTGCATAGAGAGGATCATGACATTTACTGCTGTTTCCGTCGCTGCCGAAACAGCGTAACCCGATCACTTTTCTACATGTTTCCGCCAGTATTCAGTTGAAAGCAACATGTGTTTCCAGTTACGTAATCTCTTGATGACGTCAGCGGAAACAAACGAAAACTTCTCCGAAACCACTTTGTTGCATGTTTCCATCGCGCATCTACACTCATGTAACATTTACATGGAATGAGCTTTGGAAAATTTTCTTTAATACAAGGACACATTGCTCTGTTGTCTTTTTCCTAGGAAAGTTTTTCTTCCACCCATTTTCTTTTCGGCGTATATAATCATGTTTTGTACCCGACCTAAGCAGTACAAAATATAGTAGAGAGACTTGAAATATTAGCTTACACCACTTCCGCTTTTCATCAGACAGTCTTTTTCCTATTGCGACGAGTTCACATTTTTCCAGAACCCTCCACCAACGCCAACACTAGACAAATCCACTTGAAGTAGTATAGGCAACTGAGGACTGAAATGACACAAAACAGGGCCCTGAGCGATAAGCTTCTTGGACTCAACAAAAGCTTTGCCATGTGAGTCAGTCCACTGGAAGGGAACGTCTTTGTAGGTGAATTTTCTTAAAGCCTTGACCACATCACTCAAGTTTGGAGAAAACTTTGCTAGAAAATTCAGCGTTCGGCATACTGAAAATTGCTTCTGCTATGGTTAGGGCTGGGCTGACACCTTGAAGTTGAGCTGGAATCCCGTAAAAATCACTTTTGGGGTTTTAAACTTCTACCTGGCTGGGTTGAGCTCGAGTTCCACTTGTTGCATTCGCAGCAGGAAATTGCGAAGATTCTCATCATGATCTTTCTCGGCCTCCTCCTGTGTTATTCCACATCCATATTTAAGAACACGATCCGCAATGTTACAGAGACCTTTTATTCATGCCAGGGTTTACTGCTGTCTCGTTTGATATTCCTCGTTTCGCTAGAGACTCGCTAGGGCAGACGTCGCCACCAGTACCAGCCAAAAAGAGTATGAGAGATTGTGGCTAAGCTTCATTAGTGATCTAAAGTGTGTTGGTGAAACCAGATATCGCATCAGCTACCAAAAAATAATTTGCACCATTCAGTTGTGGCAAAATGTCCTCAAAACGGGGAATTTACCTTTTCGGCGTTCGATTTAGTGTAATGTCACGTCACTTTTGTTGTAAACAAACTGCGAAAGCTCGGACATTAAGTCAGCTACCCACGACCCGTGTAAGGACTTCGACATTTTGTTGTAGATAATTTCCACTGTCGTGAAGCTTCTCTATACACAAAATTGATTTTTTTTGTTGTGTAATATGTTTGATTATTTGTCAAGCAAGTTGTTATTTCACTACCGCCAAAGTAGATGCGAAGAATGTAGCAAGAAGCGTAAACAAAATAAGAACCGATTTCAACGCTGTCAATGTGGCAGAACTTTAAAAATATTTCGAGGAATCGGGGGATTTCAGCGAGCAGATAGTTGAAAACTTCGATCGTGGAAATCGTCTCCGCAGTTGAAAGATTGGTTCTACCAATGGATTCAAATTTCGAATAAGACGACACCACCACTTCAAACCATTCTGTTAATCAGGAGATACAAATTCCCAAATCATCTTTCGTAAAGACTGTGTACAATATGGACGCTTCGCTGCCGTTTGGATTGTAAGACATTTTCAGTCATTTGAGTACCTTTGCCTTTTCAGCTTTTGTCTAACTGCTCCAAGAAAATGGAAAAACTTGAACGAATCGCCGATTAGACAGGATTGCGATATTGGTAATCGTTTTCGCAAGCATCATAAGTGCCTCTCTTTGTCGCAACCATTCTTTTGGTATACTTGGGGAACTGAAATTGTACTCGTTCATCGTGTATGAATCGGTTTTAATTTAGGGAATCAAGGCTTGCTCGCGTTCAAAGCGATTCGAGAGTACTAATTTCCATCACGCATACCTTTTACTAATCGAGTTCGAGGGCCGTACTGTAAGATACAGACCTAGTTTTTTCCGCTGGGTTTATGGCACAAGCGCGAAGTGCACGGGAAAAACGAGGTTCTTTAACTTGCAGTACGGACCGAGAAAAACGAAGTTAGTACGATATTTACTATATCTCTTGATTCAAATAGAAGGGAAAAAGATTTTAGTTCAAGCAGAACGGCCAGTGATGATTAACGAGCGTCAAATCCTAAGCACGAGAATATTTTATTGGCTTCCAATAAAAACAGCAGGCTGGCTTCAGGAAGGACCACTCCTGTATCGACCAAATAGCCACACTTAGGATAATCATTGAGCAGTCAATTGAATGGAACACTTCTCTTTACGTTAATTTCATCGACTTTGAAAAGGCTTTTGATAGCCTCGATAGAAGTGTTCTTTGGTGCCTTATGAGACACTATGGCATACCGGGGAAATTCATTCGAATCATCAAAAATTCCTATGATAAGATGACTTGCAGAGTCCTTCATGCTAGTGGATTGTCAGATAGCTTCACGGTCAACACTGGGGTCAAGCAAGGTTGTTTGATGGCACCGTTTTTGTTTCTACTTGCTATAGACTGGATCATGAAGGAAACAACTAGAGAACAGCGAAATGGGATCCAGTGGAACCTATTGGAGCAACTTGAAGATCTAGAGTTTGCTGATGATATCGCCCTGGTGTCAAGTAACAACCAACAAATGCAGGACAAAACAGCACGGCTAACAGCTAATTCCATCAAGTTAGGCCTGCATCCGAATGTGAGTAAGACCAAGGTTATGAAGGTCAACTGCACCAACAACAGACCAGTTAAAGTGAGGGATACCATCTTGGAGGAAGTAACATCTTTTGTCTACCTAGGCAGTGTAGTCAGCATTGACGGAGCTTCCGATGAAGATATCAAGGTCAGGATAAACAAAGCCAGAGTAGCTTTCAATATGTTGAGGAAAGTGTGGTCCTCCCATGTCATCTCACGGAGAACCAAATTTCGAATTTTTAACACCAACGTCAAAGCAGTCCTCCTCTATGGCTCAGAAACGTGGAGAACAACTAAGCAAACGTCCCAGAAATTGCAGACCTTCGTCAATAAGTGCCTTAGGCGAATTTTAAAAATCAGTTGGACTGATAGGGTAACGAACGAGATGCTGTGGGAATTAGCAGGCGAGGAACCAATCATAACTCAGATCTCAAAGAGAAAGTGGAGATGGATAGGTCACATCCTAAGGAAACCGGCTAACAACATCACCCGGCAGGCACTACGTTGGAACCCCCAGGGCAAGAGAAAGAGGGGTCGTCCCAGGAACTCCTGGAGAAGAGGTGTAGAGTCCCAAATGAGAAACTGGGGCCACACTTGGGCCACTTTAGGAAGATTTTCCCAGGACAGAACCCGATGGAGGACGGAAGTGGTTAATGGCCTATGCTCCAACCGGAGCTAAGGGCGAAACAATAAAAATTGGACTTTGGGTCAAAAGTTCAAAATATTCGTTTATTACCCATGCATAGTTTAGAATAATGCAAAATTATACGAAAGCAACAGTTTAAGTATACCAAGGTTTTCTGTAAGGAAGTGAGATAAAACGTTCTATAAGTAACACTCTTGTCGAGAGTTTTTTTTTTTAATTCCTGAAATCTGCAAAGCACAACGCGTTTCTATGTAGAGAGTGCGAACTAACGGCCAACTTTGTTCAATGTCAGTGTCAACATCAAACGAATGAACGAATTTTATCGATTCGATCGAAAACAGCACAAGCACCTTTTTAACGATTAGTATCTGATTTTTGGTGATTTGTGGCGTTTTCATAAAAGTTGCAGAGTGGATTACTCGGTGCAGACTAAAAAAAACGATTAAAGACGGGTTTACATTGAGTCGATGTTTGTTGACGCGATGAAAGAAAGGCGTGGACTCGCTTGAGAGCTGAACCTACTTTTTAGAGCTTTAGGAGCAATACAAACGAGACGATTTAGACGAAGTTAACTCCAATATGCAATTTGAAAGCTTAAAATACTGTCATTTTGCTTGTCGACACCTTTAAAGAACTTGCCTAGGAGCTTATCGAGAGCAGCAGCAGGTATGCTTATTACATTAGAATTTCCATCAAACTGCTGTTCGTAAAACTCTACAAACTTTTTGCACTCGTATTTTGACTTTTCAAAGTATTCGAAGACCTTTCGGCTGCAATGGAATAATCTGGTTTACGACCCGAGTTATGTTCGTCGTAGATAGTCGTATTTCTCTACTTGCCGCTTGTCCTACTTTAAAACTCGAAGAATCCGACTCGAAAGATTGGGATATCTGCTTCTAAGTTTTGCTCTTTTTCCTCGTTGGCGAACTTTTCCTTAAGTCGGTTCAAATTTTTCTTGAAGCGATATTTTGGCGATCAAAACAAACTTTTGAATTTAGCGGGCCATGCAATGAAATACGGTGCGCTAAATGGACTAATCATAGCGCACGTTCTACCCTAGAGATGTAACGAGGGGTTTTATTTGATAATCTACGAGCTTAATGCCCTGAAAATACCTGATCAGATACATCACTGTACGCACGCACAACTAGTTTGATTATTCCATGTCAAAGCGCTTTCTGCTACTGACTGAGAAGCAATGTCGTACTGGTGCACGTGTCAAACGGACTGAGGATGAATCACCACGCCCTCACCCAACTAACGGCCCTCGTTGGGCTGTCCGCAGCGACTAATTCTATACATTTTCAGAACATTTGACATTTCATAAATACCAGCTGTATGTTTTTCCTGATGTTCACATGTTAAGTAAGGAATTTCAGGTATGTTATGTTCAAATGACAAGGACGACGAGCGAATATATACGTACTTTTCATATAATAAAAATTGTCACTGGTCGATCGATTGAAGAAAAGAAGAAGAACAAAATAAATTGATTGAAGCTGTAAAGAAAATATAGTTATCGTATATGTGTGATTTTACATAGTGGAGCATAGATTTCACAAACCGACGGTATAAAAGTCTGGTAGGGGTTATATAAAACCGCACGATCAGAACATATTTACCTGTCCTGTAATGAAAAAGGAAGATCACGAATAACGAGTGCTGAAAGAGTCCGATATATAGAGGAAACAAGAAAAAAAAGTGTTTCTGGAACAAAATCTAGTGTTTCCGTCCACTCTAGATCTGAATTCGTCAGCAGAAATAAGACAAAAATCTGTTTCCGAAAAGTAACCCAGTATTTCCGTCGACGTTCTGTCTGATTACGTCTACGGAAACAAGAGAAAAACGTGTTTCCGGAACGTGACCTTGTATTTCCGTGAACGTTTAGGTATGATGACGTCGACGGAAATATAAAAAGATTCATGTTTCCGCCACGTTACTATGTGTTTCCGCACATGTTGACATGAAGTTACACTTGCGGATACATTTGTTTGTTTTCCTTCAAATGAAACCTGACGGAAACATGTAAAAAAGTGGTACGGTTCCGCTGTGACCGCAGCAACAGAAACACAAGTAAACGTCACCAAACCGACAGCGGAAACGCGTGTTGAGCATCGTGTTTCCGCAACGTTTTCACATATTTCTTCCACGTTTCCGTTTACGGATTCTTGATATTTCTTCCTGTGTAAATTATTCGCATCTACTTTAGCGGTAGCGAAATATCAACTTGCTTGATAAATAATAAAACATATAATACGAAAGAAATCAATTTCGAGCAAAGAAAAGCTTCACCACAGCTAAGAGTTGTCATAGGCGAATAAGGTTGCTTTGCTGTGGGTGAGATAGGTTTTTTCGTCTGCTAGAGGGATCAACGATTGAGCAATTCTATCTGGTGGTGTGTTGCATGTGGAGGTAGTGTCTAACTGCACCATGATTGATTTGCTTAGGCCCTTGGTCACACCCAGTTCCAAGGGGCTGGACAATTAACGCCCTAGGGCCTCGCCAATTGGATGTTGTGAAGTGCTGTAGACAGTTTGGGCATATATTTCTGGTTTGATATCAACCTTAAGGAGATCAGTTTCATACTCCTCCCCTGAATTTTTTTCGGGTTCTTCTTACCAGCGATGGAGGAACGGAAAGCTGCCAAAGCTTTGCCTTTTGCCTACCACTTTAGCCTTTGGTCCGCTTCTTCTGCTGTTTCTTCGGCAGGAGGCTCGCTGTCTTACCATCCATTGAGCTCGCACCAACCTTTGAACATATGAATGAACTTTTCACAATTTCTTCGTGGATCTTCCGTGGACGGAGACTGCGGGAGTTGACCGCAACCCCCTGTCCTGGACATTTTAACAAATGTTGTTTTGAAGGACAATTTTACCTTTATCTTCAAATCACTGTTTCAAAATTTACCAGAAATCCGATTTCAATCGTTCAAAATCTCATTTAAATTCATTGACCTTTCATGGAGTTTTTCTCCTTACACAAAACCACATTTTTTGTAGCGATTCATACAGGGGATCAGTTAAATTTTCTTGCGACACAACCCAAATCCTCTGACTCCTCGCCTCCGCCCATTCAGGCGATAAATAATGACTGGTAACTAAGGTCATTGGCTTTGTACTTTGCACCTTTACACGTTCGCGACGTGGAAAGAAATGACAAGGGCGCACCCAAACCAGTCGCTAGACACTTTAATCTTCCTTATTATTCATTACAACATATGGCAGTTTGTGGCCTTTCCTTACATCTTGGTAGTTCGGAAAGCCGCAAAACACCAGAACAAAAATTTATCTTCCAAATCGGTACTCTTAATCCCCACAGTATCAACGAGCGCTTTTCATTCAACTAATTTATTCTTGTTCTCTTGTCACCATATTCCCACCAATAGCATAGCTCCTCTTTCTGCATATAAACCCACACACAACCCAAAATTCCTCTAATCGCTCTGACGAAAGGCTTACGCTCGAAACGTCAGCTTTTTTACTCTTTACGGTGGCCAATTGACGTTTTCAACTCATTTGTTAACACTAAATTACCTGTTATACCCTACCACAGACGCAGCACCACAGTTTCTTAAGAAACTTACCCCCTTTACTAAATCTTGGTTTCAAATTTTGATTACCCTCAAGTCCATGCGTTGTAGAGGAGCCAGTTTACAGCTCATAATGGCAGGATCCAAATCCTATATCCCAACTGGTATATTTGCCAAGGCTCGGTTTCATATTTTTAATAGAAATTCCATCTCCATTGTTATCAGTGGGAATGGAATTTCTGTTAAAATTTTATCAATCCCACAAGTTTCAGAAAAGGTTCAGAGAGACGCAATTTACCGAAAGACGGAGAGTTCAAAACTCAGCCAGTCGAGAAGAAATTTGAAGTTAACAAGTATAGCAAAATCAACCAATTCCAACCTCCTCCTTCCCACTTCCCCCCTTCCCCCTCCCCCCCCCCCACAATTTTTTCACCATGTGCCATTTTTCAGAATTCCACAAAATTACGTATGTAAATTGCCGAAGGAATGATCTTTAAGATGACGTAAAGTTTTCTTTGGGCAAATGTTTTCTCGCGACGCAGGAAACTCTTCAAAGTAGCACACGGAAGACACAAAATCACGTCATATGTCGATTGCGCGACCAAAGAGTTAAGGAGCATTCCTGCATTTGAAATGACTCAAAATCGTACAGGAGAACGTTTTCAGAAACAAATAACAAATTTATACCCAGTTTTGTTAAATCAATTTGTCTATTATCATTTGAAGTTTGTTTCTGCAGAGATATTCTGCCATCGTTTTGTCTAGTATGATTATGCACTAGTGCCAGCAACGGTATACGATTAAAAAACTTTGCTTTTCTCTCGCATACGAATCTTAAGTTTCTGCCCCTTGTTTGACTTGCTAATCCGTGCCTTTTACCTAGCCTATGTAAAACGAAAATCCACAAAATGTTACCTTACTGAGGCCCTTGGAGGAGTTAAGTGAGGGCCTGCATGACCTAATTTGCATAATTGCGGTACGAGTCGTCGTGCTCGTGTGACAGAATAATTTGGACCTACGAGTGGGGTCGGTCGACGTCATTTGAATAGGCACAAATACGAGGAAAAGAAATAATGTGTCTAGATATCCATTTAGCTCTGAGCTTTCCTAAATTTGTACTCGTGTTATTTTTTTTCTGCGTGATTAAAACTATGATGTTTGTTGACTTTTCTACTTAAAAGCGAGACAATTAATTGAATTAACAAAACTTAATAAACAATCCTCCATTCGATTTTTCTCATGTGAAACTAAGAAAAAGAATTATTTCCTACCTCCTTTGACTCGGAAGTCTCGCTTGTGAATGAAATGGAAGCTTCTTGTTCATTCAAGTTTATAGTTAGAAGTGCTTGCTCGTACGACCGACAAGACAGGAGTAAATTATTTGAGGTGGTTCCCTTGGTGTAGTGCAATAAGGATTTACAGGGTCATAAAAGTGCTTGGTGTTTTGCCGGAGTTAAGAACGAGAGTGAACTTAACCTTGCCCGAGCAGGTATTTTTTACCTGAGTGCATAGGATATAAACGCCTTAACAATTTGTCCATTCCACCGTTCTGAGCTTGGCGAAGGACCCAGAATACCTACAGAAGTCCAAATGATTGTAGGGATGTCAGCCCTGATCTCTCTAGAAATCGAGAGAGCTGTATAGGAAGTGGGAGGCACAACCGATAAGAAAGAAGATTGGGCTTTTGTGACTTTACAGTCCAAACAATGCATAAATTCCTGGAAAGCGCATATACTGCGTTTAACAAACCAGGACGAGTCCAGACCAGACCTCATCGATGAGCTAGATGAAACTTCTGCCTTACTGGTTTTAGACCGGCAATGAAGTATCTACCAAAGAAATTTAGGGAGAGCCAAAGAGACTGGTTTGGTAAGAGAGATCTGCCATGGCATATCACGGTTGCGACGAGAAAGGGAAATGATTGCAAGATTAAGATTATGACATTTGTACACTTATTTGAGACGTGTAACCAGGACAGTTCTGCAGTTCTTGCCTTACTTAACGACGTCTTTCGTCGACTGAAGGATGTCATGCCTCATTTACAATCCATTTATCTTAGACAAGACAACGCCGGGTATTACCACTACGCTTTAACCCTGGTTACAGCCAGCAACGATCAAATCCCATATGGCCATCCATTTGAATTTAAGCCACGATATAGGGTCGGTATCTCAAATGCAGGAGGCAATAGAATCATTTGAAGGTGTCCCTGGAGTAAAAGCAGTGTCGTGCAGACCTCCTTTGTCTTCCATCAAAAATCCAGTGAAATGAGATGTTGTGAGCTTTGTCAACAACGTTCAGAATGGCGAGGAAGGTGTGAGAGTATGGAGATCCGGCTACAAAATTGGAGGAGGCAAATTCATTCCTTGGAGCAAGTTCCATGTTCCACAACATGAGGTTCAATTACCACTTTATTACATCCGTTTTGAAATCGCCCAAATACAGGACTTGGTCAGTTCAAATATTTTATTAATACAATACTGAGCTGGTTTAAAATTAAATTCATCCAGTTTTTGGGAGGAAAAAATAAAAGTTTTGGAAACAAAAGTTGCAAAATTTGCCATATGATACTCCATGTCTTTCATCTTCCTGCAATATGATCGGTTACTTTAAACAAGCCTTGAAGTCTGATTGGTTGTTTTGTTTTTAGTGTAGCCTCCTCATTGGCTGGGGAAAAGATGCGATTTAAAGCAAAAAATGGTGCAATTTGTGAATGAATCGCACCAATTAGAGCCAATCAGATTACAGGGACCATCAGTGATTTCAAACTGGGTGTAATAAGTAAATTTAATTGTTTTGCTCATACGTCACAAAGGGAACAGACATTGCGGTAATTAAAAATTGTTTTCACTTCAGCAGAAAAAATCAACTTAGGTAAAAATAAAGGCAAAATCAGAGCCAAATGGATATTTAGACTTGCTTTTTCTTTTTCACGCAATTGTGCTTATTTTAAAAAATGACCGTCGAGCGACCATAACTGCAATTATGCTAATTGGGTCATGCAAGCCCTCACTTAGTCCACTTAACTCTTGCAAAAACCTCCCTTTGAAAACTCTGTTGGTTTTTATCGAGTGTTAGTTAAAAGGCACGGGTAAGCACATAGAGAAAGTTAAACAATGGGCAGAAACTTAAGATTCGTATGCAAGAGAACAGCAAAGTTTTTAATCGTATACCGTTACTGGCACTGGTGCATAATCGTACTAGACAGAACGATGACGGAACATCTCTGCAGAAAAAAACATCAAATGATAAAAGGCAAAGTAATTGAACAAAACTGGCTATAGCTATGTCATTTGTTTCTGAAAAATGTGAAAACAGAGTTTTGCCTTCACAAATATATGAACGGACGGACGGGGACAACTCTTAAAAACTCTTTCTGGGTAAAGGCTTTCCTTGGGGGCACTCGCTGGCTGCGGGAAGGAACCGAAAATGGTGGTATGGATGTAAATTGCGTTACGATAATCTAATTTACTGCAACCATATCATCACTCAATCCGAAGTAATACATCAATCACAAAACATTTTTAAAAAGTTTACCTTTATTATCAATTTACAGTTTCATAATTAACCAGAAATCCGATTTCAATCGTTACACGAAGGTGCGCCATAAAAGGAGAGGTGCCTTAGGTCCCTCTGAATCATTTGTCAATCAACCGTCGTGGCATACACTCCAAAACAGCTTGAGCTGCAGCCAATGCAAGACACTGACCAGAGGCGCATTTCTCGGTAAATTTCTACGTTTTCATCACAATGGAAGAATTTTTTGAGGTTTGTAGTACCTTCTTCCGATCGAAGCCTTCTCCATTTGTGGCGGTAAATTTGAAATTCGAAATGATTCGCTTCACCTCGCCTAAAATTGCCATGGCGTAATTTCATGTCTGTTCTTAAATACTGGATGTAGATGACCGTTAGAATAAAAAGAAAAGATGAAGAAATGTTCAAGGCACTTCTTCAATAATGCGAAGGGGAAGTGCTGTTAACCCAACGGAAGAAAAATAAAAGTAGAGCGACCACTGCAGGCGAAGTTCTGGAGCGCGCGAGTGAACCGCCGCCAACCACCGATTCACTTGGACATGTCCAGGCATCGATGTCTCCAAATGAATCATCTGTACGGGCTTCCTCCACAAATGGTGCGATTTCTTTTTCTTTTTTTTTAAATCTAAGTATAATATGATTACAACAATACTGAATGATGAAATTAAGAGATCCTCGCAGCTAAGAACACTACTGAAACGAGTAATTGAGCTAACAAGCCAACTGGGAGCTGGTCAATGAATGAAATTCATATATGAATTTTCATATATCTAAAATCTTCATTCACTTGGATGTTTATTTGGACCCAATTCATTGACCAGCTCCCAGTTGGCTTGTTAGCTCAATTGGTAGAGCGCTGCACCGGTATCCCAGAGGTCATGGGTTCAAATCCCGTACGGGCCTGAATCTTTTACAGGTCCTATTTACAACTACTCGTTTCAGTAGTGTTCTTAGCTGCGAGGATCTCTTAATTTCGTGTCTCCACCGCAGCGCAAATATATGAGTTTTCATATATCTAAAATTTTCATTCACTTGGATGTTTATTTGGACCCAATTCATTGACCAGCTCCCAGTTGGCTTGTTAGCTCAATTGGTAGAGTGCTGCACCGGTATCCCAGAGGTCATGGGTTCAAATCCCGTGCGGGCCTGAATCTTTTTCGGGTCCTATTTACAACTACTCGTTTCAGTAGTGTTCTTAGCTGCGAGGATCTCTTAATTTCATGTCTCCACCGCAGCGCAAATATATGAATTTTCATATATCTAAAATCTTTAATACTGAATGATCTTTAACCTTTGGAACAATATATTAGAAAGGTAACTTAGGACTACAGTTCGATACCAACCAACTCTGTGATAATGTATCACCAAGATTGAAACACTCGCGTAACGCAATAATTTTCTAGAAGTAACTAATTGCAGATTTTTTTATAACTAGGAAATACTAGTTACAATATACTTGCAAACCACAGATTTTTTTTCGTATGATACGACAGTTCATGTCTAACACTGCTTCCTTCTGATGCCTTCATTTTCCGAAATGCAGCCTTGCGTGACACCTACGAAACGTTTTGTCCTGCCTAAGAATGTTTTGTCCTGCCTAAGAATGTTTTGTCCCGCCTAAGAATGTTTTGTCCCGCCTAAGAATGTTTTGTCCTGCATAAGAAAATTTTGAAAGGAGTTATTTCTTTAGAACTACAAGTTATATTTATTGCGATATTTTATGCTACACCATGGGCATACGTGTCAATTAAACATGAAAAATGTACATAAAAATTGTCCAAAATAAAATGTAGGCGGGAAGACTAGTTGTACGATCATATCAGACTTCATGACCGTTCAGTTGCGCTTTCGCTCCAACAGTCATTTCACTTTGTCTCCACAATAGCTGATGCAAGAGGGGACGAGTTCGAAATGTGTATTTATTGTTGGCAAACGCCGTGTGTAACGACCGACAGTCGCGAATACCTTGGCTATCGCGAAGCACATATTCAAAATCACGTGCGACGTAGAAAAGATTAGAAGACGTACTGGAGAGCATTGAACAAATGTGGGCTCTGGAAAGACCCTGTTTACCAAGTTAGAAAAGTCGAACTGGGGGACCACGTTAATGTAGTGCGGGAAAGGATGTCCAATTGTGTTATAAAAGATGTGAGCTCAAGGTTTCCTAACCCTCCTGGTATTGCCTATATGGGGTATAAAAGGGAATAATAAAATTCTCATACAAATGTTTACCTCAAAGAGAGCCCAAGTACCCAATTTTTTTTAATGGTCCATTTTACAATGTCCACACAACAAATTATAGTGACTTTCCTATAGGTTAGAAAAAGATATACAGTGCAAAGAAAAGTAACAGGAGGAAACAGAGAATGAGTCTGCTTGGAAATACCTTGTGTCAAACCTAATATTCATGTTTTCATTTCTTGGTACCAGCAGTTTTTAGAAATGGTCCTCCCTAATGACCTCACATATTAATACTGAACATTTGGGCTCCTAGTTGTAATTATCACAGAAACTGTGGTGCAATGGAAAACAGAAGAGACATCATTTGTTTATATTAAAAAAGGTAGACTAGATAGTTTCTCTGAAATTAAATGTCTTTGAAGTAAGCACCCTGGTCTCTGCCAAGCGGTTTGGTTGCCTGGTATGTTGGTACATCTGTAGAGACGATGCTTCTCGATTCACATTTTCATTCTTTAAGACAAATGAGTCAATGAGCAAGAGAAGGCAGTGAATCCAAAAAGTGCCAAAGTAATCGAGCAGAATTAACAGCATAAGTTTCTTACCCAATCAAGAATGGCTAACTCCATGCACATGTTATATGTGTCATCTCCATAATGAATCCGATTTGCAGCATAAATGAGCATCACTGAATGGAGAGACTCAATCCAATATGTTTCCCTGCACTGAAGAAGGCAACAAATTATGGGTGATTTTTCTTTAACTGGAAAATGAATTTGTTCAACTCATTTATGGCCCTTACCTCAACATCATTAATTTGGAAGAAGAGATAAACTTCTTCATGCAAAGAAACATAAACATACAGCATGCGCCAATTAATTACCCGCATGTAGTCCGATGCATGCCCATAAGTTGAAGTGCCCATAATGGCTTCCCTGCGTGTAGCTACTACTTCAGGTTTAGTTAAAAGTTTTTTGCTCATCACATAGCCATTCTGTTTGCACCGTGACTCCGCATGGCATCTGACATGATTTCCCTGAGTAATAAATACACCAAGTTATAGAAAAATAGATTAATAAATCAGTAGTAATAATTATAGTAAGTATGTCTCTTGTTCACCATTATTAAAGAAATATGTGCAATCTTTGAGGTAATGATCGTGTAATATCTTACTAGAATAACACAACAAAAGGTACTTACAGAAATGAAAACAAAATACTATGTTCTCAATAAACAGTCACTCAAATTACCTGGTAATGGTCAATTACATTCAACAGTGTACCCTGAAATTCTTCTTCATCGGGTGGACTGTTCTTCATGCAGAAGTATACAAGAGTCCTTGTGCTTTTCACTGTAAAATATTCAGAATTATTACATTCCATTATAGTCATCTTATATCAAGAAGGAATTTGACATCTGCAGGTAATTTTGGAGAGAATATAGCTTTTGATGACTCTCATAAGAGAGATATCTTACCTTTGTCTAACAATTCAAAAAACCACTTTGAGCCCTCATCCCTCTGGGCCCCTGAGGCAACTTCCTTCATTGCTTTAGTCACAGACTTTGCACTTGAAAATAAACAAAAAAGTATTAATACCAATAAAATGCTAACTTTCAAGAAATAGTCATAATCATCAAGACAAAATGAGCCAAAAAATACAAGTGTGTACTGATTACCATGCCAAGAGTCAAAGGAATTAAGCATTCCTTTTGACAAGATCCATGTTTTTAGCTGTAATACAACGTCATATGCCACCTCTGCAACATGGAACCCTGAAAAAATAATTACTTTAGCTGCATTATAAAAGATACTTGTGACCTCCATATTTGTATTACATATGCGATATGATATTATTGAGGATGCAAATTTATCATACCTTGTGTCTCAGAGAGATAAGTCAGCAGCTCTTTTGTCATAGGGACCTCACAGCTTACTTTCAGTTTCATTGGCCCTACTCCAGTTGACAACTGCTAACACTTTGTGTTCAACATACCAGAGGTTCAACATATCATACAAAGAGATCAAGTAGAAACCATCTTACCAGAAAGAAAGGGCTGACACAGTTGTGTGTGCTGTTGATCGACTGGAATCATGCCTTGCATCTGTTATAACTCACTGCAGGAAGAAATGGTAGAAATCAAAACATAAAAATGGTCACATTTCTCTACTCACAGATATTTTCAAGGTTTACAATCTGATATAAGATTTTATATTTTTTTATGTGCCAGTCTACATAATATATTCCGAGTATGGCAGGTGTATAAGTATGTGGCCAAAGACAAAATGAAATTAAAATGACAACTTGTACCTCTCCATTCACAGCATATGCAGGGTTACTCTTCACTTGTTCTTGAGTAGCCAACATCGACTCATTGGAGACCCTCTTCATGACTGTCAAGTAACTGAGCTTTTTCAAGACTGCTGAAGTGATTAAAAATAGAAGTATTTTAGAACTGCATCGGGTAAGGCACAAACCAAAGAAGGAACAGTTCAGTCAGTTTGAGCTATCTTGGTAGAACATTCATGATTTAGCAACCTGCAAACTGCTGTTGACTGCCTTCTCCTTGCAAGGAGAAAGACTACATGATTTTCAGAGCATCTGCGCATGTGCATTGCTAACCTGTGTCGGAGGTTTTTTCTCCCTCTGACCCGATGTTGGCCGCTTGACAGAAACTTGTGTATTCTGTCTCTGTCAAGCCACAGGACAATACTCCATGAATCAATCTATGAAAGAGAGACAGAGAAGTGACCAGTTACAAAAAACAAAAACTGTAAAATACCGAGATAACAAATTTCTGTAAATTTCGAGCAAAAATAAAAGAGTGCTCACCTCCAATTTACATAGTACTTTGGAGGAGATCCTCTCATGATAGGGGAGGAGAGCCACTTGAAAGAATCTCCACCAACACATGAAATTGTCACCGACACTACACGACTCTGTCGATTGAAGACAAGTGACTCGCAATCGAAGGGTTTTCCACAATAACAACATGATGTCGTTAGCGTATTAGAGAAAAAAAAAACAGAGTTCGCAGAGATTCTTTACTGCAGAGATATATGGAGTCGTTCTCTGCTGAAGATGCAGTGATTTGCATTCTTTGTGACGTACGTTCTGCTTGTGGAGGAGAAATTGGAGAAAAAGGATCAGCAAAAGGCAAAGAAATACGTAAAGATGGAGTGGAAAAAGCTGAAAGAATTGAAAACCGTGCAGTTATGGATGGTGTAGAAAGAAGAGATGGGATCGGAATTCCTGTTGATGAGAAGCTCAGTCGCTCGATGTCAGTCGTTTCCTCTCAATTTTCTCCTCAAGAGCTAACAGAAGAGCTTCCATCAAATCTGCATTCTGTGTGTTTGTCGTCGCTTTTGTAAGATTCAACGAGCCTTTGGTCATCTTTATGCGGTCTTTGATGCCGAGAAGTCTGCTCTCCTGAGTTCGAGGAACTTCTATGTTGAACGAGAACTGAGGACCTCGATCCGTTGGACGCTTTTTCTTGGGTACAGATGGATAATTTCCCTCAACCATAACGAATAAATTTCCCAATGAATATATCTTTCGAGTAGCCACAGCCAAGATTATTCCCCAAACTGAACTTGAGTTGTGAAATTCTGTCTCAAAATGGCACTTACATGTGAAATCGTCCATACTTCAGAGGTCTTGTCACATAATTGTCACAGATAACAATAGTCTGAGCATTGCGCATAGAATGTATCATGAATCCGCTAGTTTCGATGGGAATAATCTGAAGGCCCGATGTATCAGGGGCTTGGGACATAAGCCGAAGTTACACGGTTCGAATTTTGAAAAGACAACTGTGCGAGTGTCTCGTCGACCGCAGATAGCGCTTTGAGCGGCCGAACGATAAGTTAGTGCCAATTAATATAAAAATAAGCTCAATTATGGGAATGAGAGTCAACAAGACGCAATATCTTCTAATTTATTGACACAAAAAAAAAACACTTAAAGTGTGTCTTCTATGCAGACCGTTTCACTCATGGTGGGAACGTTGGTCGCCATATTGGATGATTTTTGCATTTGAGCTGAAACAAAGGGGAGGAGTCAATTCGGACTTTTTTCCATTTAATGAATGTTCAAAATTAACATTCCCACCTTCCCCCTCCCACTTAGAGAACACACTGTTAGGACAAAAAGAGATATTTGGTTTATTAAACTTGAATCATCTACGAACAGTATTATGTCAAAACTAAGGTTCTCTTCTTTGGGCAAGTTTAGGCTGTGTATTTTTTAAAAAATTAATTTTTTTGGAGCTGCCGATGTAAATTTAAAGAAAGGCACCATTCTCGCAGGCGAGCTGCAATTTTAAAACCAAATCCTCTGACCCTTCCCTTCCGGCCACTTAAGCGATAAATGATGACCGGTAACTAAGGTCTCGAAGGATTTGGCCGAAATTCCAAGGGTCTCCCTCAGTAGAAGAGGAGTCTGGAAAGAAGTCAAGAGTTAATTTCTGTTCCTACAGATGTACTTTGCAAACTCTGTAAGTCTTAAAACGTCATGAGATTATTAATTTGCTTTATTGTCTTTCTTTATATCGTTTACGTAGGTATTTAGAGGACAATCAGATAGCAGAGCTACCACGTGGAGTCTTCAGCTACAACACTAAGTTGATTGGACTGTAAGTAAACAACATTCATTGCTTATCCCATGAGACTTAATTTTAAGAAGCTTATACAGACCCAGTCACACGTGTAAACTATAGTAATTTGTAATGTTGGGACTCTAATCCAATATCTCAGCTCACGTACTTATTAAATCTTGGTTTCAAATTTTAATTGCCCTTAAGTCCATGCGTTGCAGAGAGGCCAGTTTACAGCTCATAAAGGCGGGATCTAAATCCTATATCCCAACTGGCATATTTGCCAAGACCCCGTTTCAAATTTTAATAGAAATCCCATCGCCGTTGTTATTAGTTGGAGTGGGATTCAGTTTCTATTAAAATTTTGTTAATCCCACTAGCTTCAAAAAGGGTTCAGAGAGACGCAATTTACCGAAAGATGGAGAGTTCAAAACTCAGCCAGTCGAAAAGAAATTTGAAGTTAACAAGAATAGCAAAATTAACAAATTCCAACCTCCTCCTTCCCACACCCCCCTCCCACTTTAATAACATATTGTTTGTTCGTAATATTCAGATCAAAATCGAACAAATCCCATTGCGTATTTACCAAAACTCGGTTCTAAATTTTAATTGCCCACTGGCCCATGCGATCGGCTGCATTGAAAATCCGATTTCAATCGTTACTGATCTCATTTAAATTCACCTTTCATGGAGCCTTTCCCCTAACGTAAGCAATTATCAGGAAAAAAATAATCAATTCGGACTTTTTTCATACAATGACTGCTAAAAATAAACATTCCCACCTCTCCCCTTCCACTTGGAGAACACATGGTTAGGTCAAACAGGGGATGTTATGTTTATTACACTTCAATCATTTACAAACCGTATATTGTCAAAACAAAGGTTCTCTTCTTTGCGCAAGTTTAAGCTGTGTATTTGTAAAAAGTTAATTTTTTTGGAGCTGCCGATGTAAAATTAAAGAAAGACATGATCCTTGCAGGTAAGCTGCAATTTTACCAATTGCCGAAAAGGAAGACTAAGAAAAATTCAGGCTCGGACGGGATTTGAACCCAGGCCTCCCAGAATATTACTACTAACTGAGTTACGGAAGTAAATGTCAACTCTTCCGCCCTTATGCCTATTTACTTTTATAGGACGCTCCATACCCCCGAATATTTGCTTCAGTTATATTCTGATCATTGCCCTTCAAATGTTTTTTCTTAAGTGCGTATAACAAAACATTTAGAAACATTTTATTGTCGAAACGAAGGCTCATTTTACTGCGCGACTTTTCGATATGATGTATTTGCGATGAAATGAGTTTCTTTTGACTTGCGGATTAAAATCAAATAAATACATGATCCTCGCAGGTGAGCTGCAGTTTTACCAATTGAAGAAAAGTTGACTAAAAAAAAATTCAGGTTCGGACGGGATTCGAGATACTAATTAGGCGATGCTGCAAACTGAGCAACAAAGCCACACGTTATGAGGGAGGTAAATTTTGGAAGATACATCTTTTCTTGGAGAAAACGTATGCTCTTTGCAAAGAGGTAAATCAAATAGCGCCCTGACAAACGCAGGTGAGCTGAAATTTTAGCAATTACAGAACAGTCCGGAAAAAAAGGAGAAAAAGGCTCGTTCCTTGACTTTAGGGGTTACCTCGCTCCAACTTGGGAGGAGTAGAAGAATCTAGAAACAATTTTGCTTTTATTTTTTATTTTTTTTTTCAACTTCACTTTAGGTGTATTGAAAATTGTTTGAGTTTACCTATTTGCTACATTTTTTTCGGTTTGGTATACACAATAATTTTTAAATATTGTTGAGACTCCTTCCCAATTTTAGTTTATCCAACCAAATTAAAAACAAAACAAAACAAAACAAAAGTAAAAAAGCAACAACAAAAAAGGTGAAATGAACGACGTGAAATTATGTGTTGTTTAGAATGCTCATAAAAAGTATTGGAAAAATTTGGCTTAAGATACGCCCGAAATCTTTCTCATTTGAGCCTGTTGATTTCCGAGGGTAAAGGTCAGAATTCAGATTTCGAGATTTTGAAAACGATCAAAAAATGTAAGCCGGCATCTTGAGTAGGATTTGATTTCAAAATTTGTAGAAATCAACTACAGCGTTGTGTGAACATTATGAAAACGTGAATGAAAGTGATCTTCGCAGTAATGAACACTACTTAAGTAGTAGTGAAAAGAAGACCTGAAAAAAACTCAGGCCTGTACGGGATTTGAACCCATGACCTCTGCGATACTGGTGCAGTGCTCTACCAACTGGGCTAACAAGCCAAATATATGACTTCCATATATTTACAACCGTTTCACCACTTCACGGGTTTATTTGGGACCAACACGTTGACCGGCTCCCAGTTGGCTTGTTAGCTCAGGTGGTAGAGCACTGCACCGGTATCGCAGAAGTCATGGGTTCAAATTCCGTATAGGCCTGAATTTTTTTCAGGTCTTCTTTTCACTGCTACTTAAGTAGTGTTCATTACTGCTAAGATCGCTTTCATTCACGTCTTTAACCGCAGTTCAAATATATGACTTCCATATATTCACAACCGTTTCTTGTGAAAACGCTAATGAAAGAAAAGCCCATGTTGATAAAATTGCCCTTTGGAACTGTGATCTGCGTTCTCAGTTTTACTTTTTACCCGCCAAAGTCGCTTGGTTATTTTGGAAACTAATGAAGCAAAAAAGTGAGAGATCAGAGATGTCTTTAACGTACTTTACGATAACTATACATATCCTTTAAAACTCTTAATAATGAGAAGCCGATTGAGGTAGCCATATCTCGAGTAAGAACTTTGCGCCTTATGCTACCTCGTCTCTGGTGGTGTGCGTTTTCTCTGCGGAGACCGATTTTTAGCTTTTATCACGAAAAGTATTAACTTGCGGTGTAAAATAATTCTATCCTTTAAAATAAAAAATAAAATAAAATAAACAGATTGGTTTAAAAAGAGTTAGTAGTCACCTCTTGTAAATCTGGTTTATATTTTGTGGTAATTCCATATTCGAATAAAACACGATCAAAGAATGACACGTTTAGGGTGCTCTACTAGCTCCATGACTAAATAATTAGTTGAAAATGCATGCAGATGAAAGACTGCACGCGCGCAACACGCAAACTGCGTGTCCTACACGCAGCTGGAAGTCTGACTGTGAGAAGCGTGTAAATTAAACGATTAGTGTAGCGAAGTTGAGTGAGAACTTTACATATCATTCTATCTTGTCTCCAAATTTGTCCCTTTTTTGGTTTGTTTCACTCTCATGCATTCGTTTTAGTCGTTAGTGATGTGATGTGCGTTTTCTCAGGGTAGACCGATATTTGAGCGTTTAGCGCAAAAACCAGTTGTCTAATAATTTGTTTGCTGAATTATTCAACCTGCAAACCCTGTAACCTATTAACTTTACGTTAACTATTCCAGGATTTTACTAAAACACATGGTCTTACATGAATAATGAATATCACACAGTTTCTAGAACTCTAAGCAGTTAGCATAGCAGGTGGCGTATTAAACAAAACGATCGCAATGTTACATCATATAACAACTCAAGTTAGAGATAAAGACAAATGTAATTGGAAACATTGTGTTATTAACAATATCAAGTAATCAGCAAATAGAGGCACTTGTACCTAAAAGAGCATTAAAGAAACGTCTAAACAACCCAAACTGGATAATGATGGACGGAAAAAATCATAATATGATCCCCTCGTCTCTGTAGAGAGAAAAACAACAACAATAAGGACAACAAGGACAAAAACCGCAAAAAAAAACATTAAATATTCATTTAAATGATCCTTGTGTTCTTCTTATTAGGATTTGAATTCTATCAAGTTCTTTAACCTGCTGTAACTATTAAATCACGCTTTTTTTTATATGCCTAATCTTTGCAGTGTCTTGTGTGGTAACCAAATAGAAAATCTACCGCCTGGAGTCTTCGCTAACAACACCAAGTTGACTCATCTGTAAGTAACACATTTGTAGGTTCATATTTGATACTATCGATACTATTAATTACTATAATAATTGTGTTTTACACAACACTTATTATTATATTTTGTAAGCAGCTAATGTTGATTCCATCCCACCCATAATACAACACGAGTTAAGCTGTAAAGATCTGAATTCAATTTAATCAGAACATATTTTTACCCAGTCCAGGGTAGTAACATCAAGAATCGCATCTCCAAAGTTATCACCCCTATTACTTTAAAAATTGTCGAGGAGTCCGTGATTTGTCTATTATCTTTAATTCACGTCTCTAAACTTCACCAGAGATCAGATCTCGATTGTTCCTTATCTCATTACATTTACCTAATTCGCTGTTAGGTAAGGTAGATATCGACTTTTTGCCATACATTTCCAATACACACCCATGGGAAATGTATTTTTTCCGAGGGAATAGGCAAAATTATATTCGTAACACCTTCCAACGGATGTAAGATACGTTTGACGCGAAAGAGTACCGGAAGTCAGATGAAAATCAAAGAGGGCACAAATGTTGTCCGATGGTATCCGTCGATACCCATTTGTCGAATGGAATCTGATGGGGTCCATGGGAACCCAACGGAGTCCATCTATGTCCATCGGAATCACTAGTCTTGTGGTAAACTTAACCTCAGACAAGTGCAGTATAAACGAAATATGCCTCGTTCTTAAAGCCATGAAGCGAAACAGCTCGTTTCAAGCGCGATTGACTTGAATATATACCTTGTTTTTCAGCCTTAAAGCAAAACAACGCTTTACCCTTACAAATGCGGTATCCATGAAATATAGCCCGTACTTTAAGCCATGAAGTTAAGGAGCTCATTTTAAGCGCGGACAACGGAAAAGAACCTCGCCCCTTTGCTTAAAAACAGTCAAATGAAATGTACGTAGGAAAGGCCTCGTTTTTTATGCTATAAAGCGGAACAGCTCATATCAAGTGCGAATGACTAACAGCGACTTACGGCGCTTTACGTAGGCAAATGCAGCAAGCCTGGTATATGGCGAAATATGCCTCTTTTTTAAGGCCATGGAGCGGAACAGCCCATATCAAACACGAATGACTTGAAAGATACCTCGTTTTTCAAGCGCGGATAACTTCAAATCTCATTCTTTAAGCCTTAAAGCAAAAATACGCTTTAAACAGAAATATGAAGCACATTATACGGAAAATATGCCTCGTTCTTAAAGCCCTGAAGCAAAACAGCCCATTTTAAGCCTGGATGACTTGATTTATATTGTGTTCTTCCAGCCATTTATACAAAAAGGCGCTTAACGCAAAATAATTGGACGCAGCTTACGTAAAATATGCCTCGCTTTTAAAACCATGAAGCAAAACGACTCATTTCAAGGGCAGATCACGTGAAGCATATTGTGTTCTTCACGATCGCAAATTGTCACGTTTAGGGTGTTCTACTAGCTCCAGAACTAAATATTTAGTTGAAAATGGATGTAGTTGGAAATTGCGTGTCCTACACGCACTTACAAGTCTGATTGTGAAATGCGTGTAAAGTAAACGATTAGTGCAGCCATCTTGAGTGAGAACTTTGCATATCATTCTATCTTGTCTCTAAATTTGCCCTTTTTGGTTTTTTTCACTCTCATGCATTCGTTTTGGTCGTTAGTGATCTGATGTGCGTTTTCTTTGGGGAGACCGATATTTGAGTTTTTAGTGCAAAAAAAAAATGCGGTGTAAAATAATTTCATCCTTTAAAAATTGACACATTTAGCGTGCTTAACTAGCTCCATGACTTAATAATTAGTTAAAATTGCATACCGGTAAAAGGCTGCATGCGCGCAACACGAAAACTGCGTGTCACTACACGCATTTGCAAGTGTGAGTGTGAAATGCGTGTATATTGCACGAAATCAGTCAACTACAACTTATTAAACGTGTTTACTGAAACGATTGAATTAACATTTATTCATAAATATTTAAAGGGCATCAGCTACTTACTGGACTTTGTTTCATTTCTTATTTATCAAAACTGCGATTTCCAAGTCTTGGAAGATTTATTTTCACTGCGTCCGCTTTTCTTCAATGGTTTCTTCCGATTGCCACGAGTTCACTTGAAGTTTTGAATTGAATGATTATGGAATGGAGTTTTTGAATTAAAAACAAACAAAAATTGTGGAGCACCCTCCCGATGACAACCATTAAACAAATCGCACAATGTTGTGGGTCAGCGGGCTTTCCTTTTCATTGGTATACACCACTTGCAGTTACTCAGCACATTTTCAATGTCCAGTACTCGAGATTAACTGCGCCAGATCACAATGAATGGATTGCCAATAATCGAATCCCTGTGTTTACGCAGAGATTTCTGGGATGGCCAAGGGGAAAACATTGCAACTCACTGTTTCATCAACGGGCAATGTTTATACGAAAAAAAGCGTGAGTTTTTGTTTAAACAACCATGAAATACCCCACCCATGATACAAAACGAGGTTAAACTTGGGGATCCAAATTCTATTTATTCAGCCCATATTTTTACCCAGTCCAAGGTAATAATATCACTAATCACATCTCTAAAGTTATCAATCCCGTTACTTCAAAAATTTTCCAGAAAGACAAGATTTACCAATTTTCTTTAAATCACGTTTCTGAATTTTATTAAAGATCAGATATCTACTGTTTCTATTCCTATCTTAGAGGAACACAATTTACTTACATAGACGAAAAAACAAAATTCCAGTTACCGAAGTGTTGCTGAAATCTTTAATACTATTGTGGAATCGTTACGGCTAACACGCGCTTGCGAAGAGAGGATCATGACGTTTACTCATGTTTCCGTCGCTGCCGACACAGGGTAACCGGACCACTTTTCGAAATGTTTCCGCCAGTAGTCAGTTGAAAGCAACATGTGTTTCCGGTGACGTAATTTCTTGATGACGTCAGTGGAAACAACGGAAATTTCTCCGAAACCACTTTGTTGTATGTTTCGATTGCGCATCTGCACTCATATAATATTTACTTGGAATGAGCTTTGGAAAATTTTCTTTAATATAAGGATACATTGCTCTGTTGTCTCTTGCCTGGGAAAGTTTTTCTACCGCCCATTTTTTTTCTCAGCTTATATAATCATGTACTGTTCCCGACATAAGCAGAACAAAATATAGTAAAGAGTAACTTGCAACTTGACAGTTTTTCCTATTGCGACGAGCTCACTTGAAATTTGAATTTAACGATTATCCATTTGAGTTTTTTAATCAAAACAAAAAAAATGTGGGAAAGAAATTGGTCTGCTTCTACTATTCTTTGCCCAGCGCGTGACCAAATGTTTCTTGATGTTTGTTTAATAAATCTCAAATGCAGAGTGCACGAAAAAAATTTCCTTGCGTGTGTGCTACACATCGCCATGTTTGATGCTTTAAGAATGAGAGGTTTCTTGAAGATACTTTCGAGTGGCGATTGGTCCTTTTGTATTGATATCTGAATTTCCATAAAGCAAGCTGTTCCAATTCTTAAAATCCAAATATTTAACATCACTTTCGTTTTCGGTGACTGCGGAGCACTGCTTAGTTGCCTGTAGGATGTTAGAGTCAAACACCACAGACTGATCATTTTGCAAGAATCCTCCACCAACGCCGACACTAGACACATCCACTTGAGGTATTATAGGGAACTAAGGACTGAAATGACACAAATCAGGGCCCTGAGCGATGAGCTTCTTAGACTCAAAAAAAGCTTTCCCATGTGAGTCAGTCCACTTGAAATTGCAGCAGAAAATTGTGAGATTCTCATCATGATCTTTCTCGGCCTCCTCCGGTGTTCTTCCATATCCATATTTAAGAACACGATAAGCAATGTTTCATTCCTGCTAGGGCTTCCTGCTGTCTCGTTTTGTCCATCGTTTCGCTGGAGACTCGCTAGGGCAGACGTAGCCACCAGAAACTGCCAAAAGGAGTATGAGAGATTGTGGCTAAGCTTCATTAGTGATCTAAAGTATGTTGGTGAAACCAGATATCGCAGCAGCTACCACAAAATAATTTGCACCGTTCAGTTGTGGCAAAATGTCCTCAGAACGGGGAATTTACCTTTTCGGCGTTCGATTTCACGTGTAATATCACGTGACTTTTATTGTAAACAAACCGCGAAATTTCGGACATTGGGTCAACTACCCACGACCCGTGTATGGACTTCGCCATTTTGTTTTAGATAATTTCCACCGTCGTGAAGCTTTTCTATATTTAAAATTGACTTATTTGTTGTGTAATATGTTTGATTATTTATCAAGCAAGTTGTCATTTCGCTACCGCCAAAGTAGATGCGAAGAATCGTAAGCAAGAAGCGTAAACAAAATTGGAACCGATTTCAACGCTATGAATGTGGCAGAACTTTAAAAATATTTCGAGGAATCGGGGGATTTCAGCGAGCAGATAGTTGAAAACTTCGATCGTGGAAATCTCCTCCGCAGTTGAAAAATTGGTTCTGCCAACGGATTCAAATTTCGAAAAAGACGACACCACCTCCTCAAGCCATTCAGTAAATCAGGAGATGCAAATTCCCAAATCATCTTTCGTGAAGACTGTCAACAATTTGAACGCGTCGCTGCCGTTTAGATTGTATGACATTTTTAATCATTTGAGTACCACTCCATCAATTCAGCAGAGACTCGCCGCTTATATATCATTTTAAGATAAATGCCTATTCATCAATGGTTATGTGGAATCTTTGCTAACTACTCAGTTCAAACAAGAGGGTGTTCATGTATATGTAGCTAAAGAGCAGCCTTTAAAGAAAGTCAAAACGGACGAGGTAAAGGAATACTAGGATCTCTGTTTTATTCTTGCTGGCTCTTGTGCACATAGCTGTCTTTCGTGTACACGACCGACGCACTTCGATGTCATGACTCTTTCCAGTTTTGCCTTCTCAGATTTTGTCTAACTGCTCCAGGAAAATGGAAAAACTTAATTAATTACTTAATTTAATTACTGAAATCTGCAAAGCACAGCGCGTTTCTGTGTAGAGTGCGAACTAACGGCTAACTTTTTCAATGTCAGTGTCAACGTCAAATGAATGAATGAATTTTATCAATTCGATCGAAAACAGCACAAGCGTCTTTTAAACGATTAGTATCCGGATTTTTGGTGAATTGTGGCGTTTTCATAGAATTTGCAGGGTGGATTACTCGGTGCAGACTGAACAAAAAGATTAAAGACGGGTTGACATTGAGTCGATGCTTGTTGATGCGATAAAAGAAAGACGTGGACTCGCTTGAGAGCTGAACCTACTTTTTAGAGCTTTAAGAGGAAGAAAAACGGGACGATTTAGAGGACGATAACTCGAATATGCAATTTGAAAGCTTAAAATACTGTCATTTTGCTTGTTGACATCTTTAAAGAACTTGCCCAGGAGCTTATCGAGAGCAGCAGCAGGTATGCTTATTACATTACAATTTCCATCAACCTGCTGTTCGCAAAACCCTAGAAACTATTTGCACTCGTATTTTGTCTTTTCAAAGTATTCGACAACCTTTCGACTTCAATGAAATAATATTGTTTACGACCCGAGTTATGTTCGTCGTAGATAGTCGTATTTCTCTATTTGCCGCTTGTCCTACTCAAAAACCCGAAGAATCTGACTCGAAAGATTGGGATATCTGCTTCTAAGTTTCGCTCTTTTTCCTTGTTGGCGTACTTTTCCTTAAGTCTGTTCAAATTTTTCTTGAAGAGATATTTTGGCGATCAAAACAAACTTTTGAATTTAGCGGGCCATGCAGTGAAATACGGCGCGCTAAATGGACTAATCATAGCGCACGTTCTATCCAAGAGATGTAACGAGGGGTTTTATTTGATAATATACGAGCTTAATGCCCTGAAAATACGTGATCAGATACATCACTGTACGCACGCACGACTAGTTTGATTATTCCACGCCAAAGCGCTTTCTGCTACTGACTGAGAAGCAACGTGTCAACCGGACTGATCGAGGATGAATCACCACGCCCTCACCCAACTAACGGCTCTCGTCGGGCTGCCCGCAGCGACTAATTCTATACATTTTCAGAACATTTGGCATTTCATACATACCAGCTGTACGTTTTACTTGATTTTCATTTGTTAAGTTAGGAATTTCAGGTATGTTATGTTCAGATGACAAGGACGACAGCGAATATATACGTACTTTTTATATAGTAAAAATTGTCACCGGTCGATCAATTGAAGAAAAGAGGAAGAAGAATAAAATAAATTGAAGCTGTAAAGAAAATATAGTTCTTGTATATGTGTGATTTTACATAGTGGAGCATAGATTTCACAAACGGACGGTATAAAAGTCTGGTAGGGGTTATCTAAAACCGCGCGATCAGAACATATTTACCTGTCCTGTAATGAAAAAGGAAGATCACGAATAACGAGTGCTGAAAGAGTCCGATATATAGAGGAAACAAAAAAAAGAAGTGTTTCTGGAACAAAATCTAGTGTTTCCGTCCACTCTAGATCTGAATTCGTCAGCAGAAATAAGACAAAAATCTGTTTCCGAAAAGTAACCCAGTATTTCCGTCGACGTTCTGTCTGATTACGTCTACGGAAACAAGAGAAAAACGTGTTTCCGGAACGTGACCTTGTATTTCCGTGAACGTTTAGGTATGATGACGTCGACGGAAATATAAAAAGATTCATGTTTCCGCCACGTTACTACCGCCCATTCAGGCGATAAATGATGACTGGTAACTAAAGTCATTGATTTTGTACTTTGCACCTTTACACGTTCACGACGTGGAAAGAAAGGACGCATCCAAACCAGTCGCTAGACACTTTAATCTCCCTTATTATTCATTACAACATATGCCAGTTTGTGGCCTTTCCTTACATCTTGGCAGTTCGGAAAGCCGTAAAATACCAGAACAAGAATTTATCTTCCAAATCGGCACTCTTAATCCTTCAACTAATTTATTCTTGTTTTCTTGTCACCATATTCCCACCAATAGCGTGGCTCCTCTTTTTGCATATAAACCCACACACAACCCAAAATTCCTCCAATCGCTCTGACGAAAGGCTTGCGCTCGAAACGTCAGCTTTTTCACTCTTTACGGTGGCCAATTGACGTTTTCAATGCAGTTGTTAACACTAAATTACCTGCTATACCCTACCACAGACGCAGCACCACAGTTTCTTAAGTAACTTACCCCCTTTACTAAATCTTGGTTTTAAATTTTAATAACCCTCAAGTCCATGCGTTGCAGCGGAGCCAGTTTACAGCTCATAATGGTAGGATCCAAATCCTATGTCCCAACTGGTATATTTGCCAAGGATAGAAATTCTATCTCCATTGTTATCAGTGGGGATGGGATTTCTATTAAAATTTTATTAATCCCATAAGTTTCAAAAAAGGTTCAGAGAGACGCAATTTACCGAAAGATAGAGAGTTCCAAACTCAGCCAATCGAAAAGAAATTTGAAGTTAACAAGTATAGCAAAATCAGCAAATTCCAACCTCCTCCTTCTCACTTCCCCCCCCCCTCCCCCCTCCCTCCTCCCACTTTGAGAACATATTGTTAGTTCGTAATATTGAGATCAAAATCAAACAAATGTTATCGTTTATTTACCAAAACTCGCTTCCAAATTTTAATTGCCCACTGGTCCATGCGATCGGCTGCACTGAAAATCAAATAAAGCTATGATACACGCAGATGAGCTAAAATTTTAGCAGTTGTCGAAAATGCATCTAAAAAAAAACCATTCTTCGAACCTCTGAACTTTGCCTCGCTCCCAAATTCGCTACATTGTTGTTCATTAAGGGGCTTTACAACATATATTAAATGATATTTTGACCCACATCCAGTTTTGTTCAACTAACCCAAATTTAAATAGAAAATGTTCAAAAGGACAAATTAACTTAGACTCACCTGGGAATCATGTTTGTCCATTAAGGTGAGATCTTATATTCAATTATATGTTCTATTGTTAGGTACTTAAATGGAAACCAAATCAAGGAGCTACCACCTGGAGTCTTTAATAACAACTCCGAGTTGACTGAGCTGTTAGTAACACATTCGATTCATAATTTAATGTTTAAAGATCGTATCGGGTAAGACCTTGAAACCTCGTTATTTACAATGCACTCTCGTTAACTCCGATGATAAGTTCGTCCTTTGATTTCTTGCTCCAGTTAGAGTTAGAAAATTTCTACTTTTATCAATGAAAGATGGGCATAAGCGTATTCAAACTCTTTTACAGCCATAATATGCGAGTAAAAGAGAGTGACATGGGTTTCAGAGTGTGTGAGTGAAGCAGCGGCGAGAATCAATTTTCACCAGTTACCTCACTAAGATTTCTTAACTATCACTGCTGACCAATTCCGCATTTTTCTGGCATCTATTTTGTTTACATATGCGAGCACATCTGTCTGACTGATTACAATGAGTTGTTCTTAGGAAAAGGTATTAAAATAGCTATAAATTTTTACACAAAAGCAACATTAAGAAATTGCGTGGTAATTGACTACTCCTTTTGTTAGGCTGCAGGAGTTGTTAGTGAAAAAACATCCTTTTCGTGCTGCTCTACACAAATTTGTAAAGGACTCCTAGAGATCCCATCACACCCTTGAAGCATTAAAATTGTTAAAATTGAGGTGGCAAGATTCAAATCCTATATCCCAACTCGCACATTTTCCAAAACACAGTTTCAAATGTTAACAGAAATCCCATTTAGATTATTATAAATCCCACTTTTTAAAAAAGAAAATGGTGGGATGGATGCAAATTGCGTTATGTTAATCTAATTTACTGCGACCATATCATCACCCGATTCGAAGTAATACATCAATCCCAAAATATTTTTATATTGTTTACCTTCATTATCAATTCACAGTTTTATAATTAACCAGAAATCCGATTTCAATCGTTACTTATCCCCTTTAAATTCATCTTTCATAAAGCCTTTCCCTAACGCAAGCAATCATTAGGAAAAAAATAATCAATTCAGACTTTTTTTTTCATACAATGAATGCTCAAAATAAATATTCCCACCTCCCCCTCCCACTTTGAGAACACGCTGTTAGGTCAAAAAGGGATATTTTGTTTGTTAAACCTGAATCATCTTCAAACAGTATAATGTAAGAATTAAGGTTCTCTTCTTTGCGCATGCTTTTTAAAAAAAAATTAATTTCTTTGGAGCTGCCGATGTAAATATAAAGAAAGGCACCATTCTCGCAGGCGAGCTGCAATTTTAAACCAAATCCTCTGACCCCTTCCTTCCGGCCACCTGAGCGATAAATGATGACCGGTAACTAAGGTCCAGAGGGATTTGGCCGAAATTCCAAGGGCCTCCCTAGTAGAAGAGGAGTCTGGAAAGAAGTTAAGTGTTAATTTCTATTCCTACAGATGTACATGTACTTTGCAAACTCTATAAGTCTGTTAAAACTTTATGAGATGATTAATTTAATTTATGGTCTTTCTTCATATCTTTTACGTAGGTATTTAGATAACAATCAGATAGCAGAGCTGCCACATGGAGTCTTCAGCTACAACACCAAGTTGATTCGACTGTAAGTAAACACAATTTATTGTTTATTCCAAGAGCCTTATTTTTAGGAAGCTTATACAGACCCTATAACACGTGCAAACCATAACAGTTGGTAATGTCGAGACTCAAATCCAATATTTCAGCTCACGTACTTATTAAATCTTGGTTCCAATTTTTAATCACCCTCAAGTCCATGCGTTGCAGAGGAGCCAGTTTACAGCTCATAATGACAGGATCCAAATCCTATATCCCAACTGGGATATTTGCCAAGGCCCGGTTTAAAATTTTCATAGAAATCCCATCGCCGTTGTTATTAGTGGGGATGGGATTTCTATTAAAATTTTATTAATCCTACTAGTTTAAAAAAAAAAGCTCATAGAGACGCAATTTAACGAAAGATGGAGAGTTCAAAACTCAGTCAGTCGAAAAGAAATTTGAAGTTAAGAAGTATAGCAAAATTAACAAATTCTAAACTCCTCCTTCCCACTTCCCCCCTCCCACTTTGAGAACATATTGCTAGTTCGTAATATTGAGATCAAAATCGAACAAATCCCATCGCGCATTTACCAAAACTCGGTTCCAAATTTTAATTGCCCACTGGTCCATGCGATCGGCTGCATTGAAAGTCAGATTTCAGTCGTTACTAATCCCATTTAAATTCACCTTTTATGGAACCTTTTCCCAAACGTAAGAAATCATTTAGAAAAAAATAATCAATTCGGACTTTTTTTCATACAGTGACTGCTCAAAATAAACATTCCCCCCTCCCCCCTCCCCCCTCCCACTTTGAGAACACATGGTTAGTTCAAACAGGGATATTTTGTTTATTATACTTGAATCGTTTACAAACAGTATATTGTCAAAACAAGGGTTCTCTTCTTTGCGCAAGTTCAAGCTGTGTATTTATAAAAAAAATTCTTCTTTGGAGCTGCCGATGTAAAATCAAAGAAAGGCACGATCCTCGCAGGTGAGCTGCAGTTTTACCAATTGCAGAAAAGAAGACAGAGAAAAACTCAGGCTCGGACAGGATTTGAACCCAGGCCTCCTATAACACTACTACCACATGAGCTACAGAAATAAATGTCAACCTTTCCGCCCTTATGCCTAATAACTTATATAGGACGCCCCATAGCCCCTGAATATTTGCTTCAGAATCCCCTCACTTCAAGTGCGTATAACAAAACAGTTGAAAACATTTTATTGTCGAAACGAAAACAATTTTTCTGCGCAACTTTTCAATATGAATTCGAAATGAAATAAGTTTCTTTTCACTTGAGGATTCAAGAAAAGTTAACTAAAAAAATTCAGGCTCGGACAGGATTCGAACCCATGTCACCCAGATACTAATTGGGCGATACCACAAACTAAGCTACAAAGCTACACGTTATGAGTGGGGAAAATTTTGGAAGATTCATCTTTTTGTTGAAGAAAACTTATGCTTTTTGCAATGAGATAAATGAAAAATAACCATGACAAACGCAGGAGAAAAAGGCTCGTTCCTTGACCTTCTAGGAGTTGCCTCGCTCCCAACGTGGGAGGAGTTGAAGAATCTGGAAATAAGTTTGCTTTTATTTTTTTATTTTGAAAGATGTCCTGACATTTTGAGCACAGAAAGAGCTCAGCCATATAAGGAGGGAAGATAGAATCCCCTCGCTTCTCCTGAGGGAATAGCAAAAACAAATCAACAATCACAACAAGAGTAAAAACAGCCATTATGGTGAACATCACCCACTCTACTTCCGGGGTCTCTGCTTACTTTAGAACCTCGACACGGACTATTTTCTATATAAATAAACAAAAGGTAAAAATAAAATTTGAACGAAAACAAAAAAAAACAAAGAAACAAACAAAAACAAAAAAAACAAAAACATAAGAAGAAAGAGAAAGGAAACACTTTTATACAACCACAACACCAGACGAACTGAATATTGAGGAGCTGATGTCTCGATGTACTCTATGTCGATCTACTCTAACTTAACTTTTAAATTTTGCTTTTAATTTTTTTCACGCCAGTGACCAAAGAAATGAGTTGGACTTCGCGCTCAACTCGCGATTGCGTCCTTTAGCCCGAAAACCTAAAAAAGTTACGCTGGTTCTGCGGGCTAAATGCTCACCCAAATGCCGCTTTATTCTTCTCGTTAAGATTTGGATTGCATTCAGAACTTCAACCTGCTGTAGCTATTTGATCTCGTATGTCTCATGCCTACTGCTTGGACATATTTTCATTTACACTCATAGATGTTGGATAGTCACAATACTATATATTATTCATTTTTAAAGCACATTATTTACTAGGTTTGTGTTGCATGTTTAGCCTGCGACTCTTCTTATTTTAAACAGCTATTTAGTTAGGGAAACTGGTTTTTCCTAACTCAGAATAAACTGTAGGATCCACGGTATAACATTTTTGTAGGTACTTGTATGACAACGAAATAGAAGATCTACCAGCCGGAATCTTCAATAACAACACCAAATTGACTCACCTGTAAGTAACATATATAGGCTCACATTGATTCCATCTCACCCATAATACAATACCTTAGCACCAAAAAAAAATGGTAGTTGCGAACTTTTTGCCCTAGATTTCCAATTAACACTAATAGATTCCGATGGGAAACATAGTTTTCCAATGGAATAGGCAAAATTATATTCGTGACACCTTCGAATGTGCGTAAGATAACAGGAGATCGTGACGCGAAAGCGTACCGGAAGTCAGTTGAATATCAGAGTGCCACATGCCCAAACAAACATAAGATACCGATGAGAGTACATTTTCCTACTAATTACTAAGTCAAACGCGGGAAAATACTAATACAGCACAAGTCGCACCAAGTTAGACTTGGTCGACTTGGAGTCACTACGCAAACGGGTTAAACTGTACCAAGTGTATTGCGATGTTCTGCCACAAATGTGGAAAATAATTTGCCGTCGATGTGGAGGATGAAAAGGATGAACAGAAAGTTACAATGTTGCTGTCCCTCGACACATGGTCGTCATGGTTGACGAGAGCTTGATCCATAGGCATCTGCCCTTCGAAAGGCCAGGAAGCTGCCGTGTCGATCATACATTTCATCTGGTCTAAACGTAGGTTGGCATGTTGACGGATACGGTAAACCGAAACCTAACGGCTTACCAATACATGGCTGCGAGGATGGATTTTCCGGGAAAATATTGTGGCTCAAAGCATGTAAAAGTATCAATGATCCCGTGATTCCAGCCAGTTTTCCCCCAATGCAGTGGAAGAAAACGGACTGCGACCAATGTTAGTGCAAACAGACTGTGGCACTGAGAGTGGTATACTGGCTGCCTTACAGTGCTTTTTATCCGGTGAAACAGTTGCCCATAGTTGTTCATTTTCACATGCTAATCAGCACATGCAAGGCTGATGGTCACATAGTAAAAGGTACTTCACTGCGTGGGTAATAGATTTTTTTAAGGAACTCGTTAAAGCTTGCTTTAGGGAACCACTTGCTCATGGAATGTGTCTGGTTTTTGTTTTCCGACTTCCTGCAACTTGATCTTGATAAAGTTAAACATGAATGGAACAGCCATTTCATAAGACAGTACAGGCATTTTACAGTGCCTGGTATTCCCGGTGAACTTTACTACTTGCCTCACACTCACGGATTTGATCATTTTTGAGCAGATGACGTAAAGAATATGCCTGATCAGAGAGACATATATAACGAGGCACAAATTGCTAAGGAGATTGATGATGATCCTTTCAGGCCTTATTTTCACTGCTGCTCAAGTAGTGGTCATTACTGTGAGGATCACTTTCATTCACGTCTTTATCCGCAGTTCAAATGTATGACTTTCATATATTCTTAGTCGTTTGTATATCACCTGTTGTTTTCACGCTACATCAGTTTGAATGAAAACGCTAATTTTCCTTCTGTAATACCTTAAGGTTGCCGTATCTTGTTCTTTAGATGTGATTATTTCTTATAATGATAATTGATCAAAATTCTTAAAAACAATTATTTTGTAGGTCGCTAAGCAGAAACAAGATTAAGAAGTTGCGTGGTGATTTATTTACTCCATTAGTGAAGCTGCAGTCTCTGTAAGTCAGGAAGCTCACTTTTATATCGATCTACTTTAACTTGAAAGGATATTAACTTTTGCTTTAATGGCAGGCGTGATTATGATTCATTTAAGTTATGCAAATAAGCTATCCTGGCCATACTTTAGATCAAAACTTCTATTGACGATAACTTTTGGCGAATGCCAGAAAGGCTCATTTACATTTATATGAATGCTTATTGGATGAACGAGTGAGTTAAAGCGCAGGGTGGTTCTTCCAAATATTAAAAAGTTAATGACAGCGGCGTTGCACAAACAAAACACAATAGAATACGATGTTGCCAATAATAGCCTCAAACTTATCGAAAGCTATCAAAAATCAACTTAAAAAAAAGTCAGGATGTTGATCAGTGTTAGGTAATACTACTGTTAGTTTTGAAAACACACCCAAATTAGACGATGTAATGACAATTTACCTAAATAAAAAGGATTCTCGTATTATTCCAACTTTTATTCAGAGGGCTGCAAGACAACAGAATTGAAACGCCACACAAAAATCTTTTCAAAGATTTGACTGCTTTGAAAAAGCTGTGAGTTTGATCGATACAATATAATGTGTTTATAAAAAGTATTGACTCTTCATCACTTTTCTGTTCCTTATACCAGACATGGGAAAATAAACCAAGTGACCATGTCGCAATCAATTGCAACATGGCAATCCTGAGATGATGGTGCTTTATAGAAGGCAGAGCTACTGAGAGCTAAAAGAGTCGAAATTCGCTGGTCTCGGGTTCTGACCAGTAGGTGTTCCCTGGTAGTCTTGGGTTCCATCGATGGATCACGCCTTCCTCCCATCGTGCTCTTTACTTGTAGCGAAAGAATGCTCGTCAGAGTGTCTTCCCAATTGTTTCACTTTTTATAAGAGTTACATTCCGGCTGGAATTATTTTTTTCTGAAAAGTTAATTCATTTTTCCTTGAAACTTTCAGGGATCTGTCTAATAATGAAGTTGAGGATCTCCCTCAAGAAATCTTCAGCAATCTGACAAGTCTCACAACGCTGTAAGTCAACAACAAAAATATATAAAAGAAACTAAACAAAACACTTAAAAGCACGTCGATAAAAGCAATCTTCTCTCTGATTTGTCGAGTTGCAAAACTTTCTGTATTTCTGCGTGAATTTTATCACACAAAGTAAATAGAAGTTTTGAACTTGAAATTGACTCTTCGTTAAATGTTATCATTCCATATATCCTTCGATTTAATCTAATTAAAGCTGTTCGTTAATACGTGTCTGGCCGAATGAACATAAATACATATCTTTGTATCCTAGAGATGTGTAAGGATATTGCTAATTGGATCTTACCGGTTGCCATCATGATCTTCGAGAACTTTCTGCTTTGCAGTGAAACGTAGTTTGTGGTTAATTGTTTTAATCTTGCAGGCTTTTATCCAACAATCAAATAAGAGATTTACCGCCAACGATATTTGCTAACCTTACCAACATAACGACAATGTGAGTAATGATGGATAGTTTTAATAACCGAATAATTGTTGGGGAGGATTATCCTCTCTTGTTAATTATTAGTTGATTGATCGATTGATGGAATTAAGAATTTTTGGAGAATTAAAAACAATTACATCAAATTTCAGCAAATTTCAAAAGATACCCCATTTAAAGTACGAACTTGTAGTTGTCTAGGGGGAATTTTCTTAGAATTGCTTTTGAATTCGATAATTCTTGAGCTATTGAGGTCAAAAACAAAATTGATTCAGCTAATTTAATATAATGCCAGAAGAAATCGAAGATTGCTCTCGTTTTACTTTAATCCCTCTATTATCAATCTAAAAACCTGTGCCACCCTATCAACCAATCGAGCACCAAACTAAAACCAAACGCTACTTGATCTCTCGCATTTTCCGGCGCGTAAAGCTTTGTGCTTGAATCGTTGATACTTCTAATGTAGACTGGATCTGTAGGGGGCATCCCACCCCCACTAAGTCACTTGGTCACGTGATCTGCGACCACGAGGTCGAGAGAAAAAAACCGAAGTCGAAGAGAAGATCTTAAAAAGTTGTTTCATCGTGTTCAGTGTTCTAATCTTTAATTCGGTTGGACTTCGACAACAGCACTAACAGATCCATAGTCTCCCTTTGCTTTAATTGGTCATTGTGATTACTCTGGCTCTTACTTTTGGACACTCATTCGAAAGGTACTCTAATTACCGACCACTGGTATAACTTTCAACGTTTAAATGAAAAGAAAACTGGCCAAGTACAGATATATGATTTGCGATTTAACAGAAAAATTGAAGAGAATAAGTTAAAGGAGCTGCATCCTAAACAGTTTCGGGGACTGGTAAAGCTATCTGACCTGTGAGTAGTTTATTAGCATTTCTCTATTGCACAAGTTTTGAATCTAAGCATCTATCAAAAGTGAAAATATACTATCGTACTGGTAACATATTTTGGCCTGACTGCTGAATTTTTTTATTACTGCAAGCGGAAAAATGCTTAATCCGATGTACCTTTTCATGTTTTTAAGACATCATTTCATTTCCTGCAATTTCTGATTTTAATTCATTATGAGGGTCTGTGTAGGACCTTTTTCTTGGTGATGGCGATTCTTGTATAGGATGGGCCGGTTTGGACATCATGCAAGGTGTTTTTCAGTACCAGGGTTATTTTTTTATACAACCTGGGACATTTGCAGTTCGTGATACTCCATAAAAGAAATCTCCTGATTCCCAGACTATCAGTTATCTTTCTCCAAAAGTTTCTTGTAATTATATTGCAACATGTTAGTGAGTATTCTCGTGATCCCTTAGATTCTTATGAAAACGATTACTAATGTCCCGTTCTTTAATCCGTCATGTTGAACATTCATCTCATTTTCTTCCTTTCTTCACTAGCTATCTATCGAGAAACAAACTCAGATACTTCCCGCAAGGAATTTTTAAAGGCCTAAAGAAGCTTTTGATTATGTAAGTTGACTATGAAACTTATTTAGTGAGTAAGGTGTTTTTTATACAACATATTGTGCATTTCACATTTAAATGATCATTTACACATCAATCTCGAAACATTGTTGCACTTTCTTCTTGTTAGAGAAATTCTGGAAAACGAAATGACTCAGGTCTCTATCGACAACTTCAAAGACATTAAACAGTTGAAAATTCTGTGAGTGTTAAAATCAATGAAGTGATGACAAAGTTGTGAAACGAACCTTGTTACCTTGAGGTGTCCAAAAAATTGAAATATAATGAAAACACTCCAAATCGATGCTGTTATTGTAAAAGCTTCTTAACTTATCTGCAACTCACCGGAAAATTCTTTCCTGTCAGCAGATTGATTATTTGCTTAGTGGGAGTAAGTTTGTAAAGAAACTTTGGTGCTGCGTCGGTGTAGGGTATTTTAAGATATTTGGTGTCATTCTACTTTAAAACTCTGATTGGTTGAGAGCATAAGGTCAATATACAAAAGCGTATAAAGTTGACATGATAACCGATATCTGCATCAGGTATTGGGTTATAACGTGGAGTTCAAAGTCTGACTAGTTGCCAAGCCCCTCGTCAATGTGACGTCCTGAAACTTTTGCAAAGTCAGAGAGAAATGTCTTATTTTGCAGAGTGTTTTAAAATGTACAATAAAACAGTTATTGTTTTCGGTTTTCCCATGATATCATGGACTGTGAAATATTGTGTCTGCTTTATATGCCTCGGCCTCCGGCTTCGGCGGATAACTCAGACCTAAGCATTATGATAATATCATGGTCGATCTAATCCAAAATTTAATTAATTACAACTGTGTTGGTTATGTTGATTGGCTAAAATCCTCAAAAGCCGACGTCTGAGCATTAGCCCTTCGTCCAAGAATACAGGAATTGTTGGTTGTAAGTGGTTTATATAGAGGAAAAAGACGCTTAGCGATTAGAGGGAACCTGGTCACGAGATAAACATAAATAAATTTGTTAAACGAAAGACTTCGTTGACAATGTGGGATTAAGAGAGCCTATTCGAAAGATTAAATTATGTTATGGAGTTTTGCGGCTTTTGATCATGATATTTTTATCTACTGATTTTTAATTTCCAGGTATATGCAGTACAACAAGATGAGGGAGATTCCATATGGTTTTTTCGATATGTTGAAAGATATACAGCGAGTGTAAGATTTTGATAAAATTCATTCGCAAATTATTAGTTTTTGAGCAAAGCTATATATTCTGAGTAGACAACATCTTTGAGAAATTTAAATTTTTGCAAAAAGAATTGAAGACTTGGATTCTTAAAAAAAATATTTTGTATAAGTCAATGAATAACTCCAGCCATCAGCTACTGATACATTCTTAAAAGCAAGTTCTTGTCGACATGGTCTGCGAAGTTTTAATGAAATAACTTCTCTCAGTGGATGATATTTTACAATTGCAGGAGTCTCGACACAAATCTGATGTGTTGTCATATGCACAAGGAGGACGCTGACTGTGCTTTCACATACAACGACGACTTTGCCAACTGTGAGAGTATGTTTAAGAATTCTGCCCCAAGGAAGAGTATCTGGGTGATAGGAGTATTTTCTCTGATTGGTGCAGTTTTTGTTATCACTTGGCGAGTGATCTTTAAAGAAAAGAACGTGGTTCAGTCCATCATGTTGCTCCACTTAGCAGTGTCCGATGGTTTGATGGGTATTTACCTGATCTCTCTTGGCACTAAAGATCTGTTATGGAGAGGAGAGTATTACTTGCATGACTTCCAGTGGAGGTCTGGTTTGTCTTGTCAAATAATCGGAGCTATCTCCCTTCTGTCAAGTGAGGTGTCGGTTATGATGATGACGCTGATATCTGCTGATCGGCTTAAAAATATTGTGTTTCCTTACCAAGGTGCTTCTCTGAAACCAAAGGCAACACATATCCTGTGCATCATCATATGGGCAATCGGCTTCCTTATGGCCTTTTTGCCTATGTTTGGTATTCAGTATTTTGAAGACCCATTCAGGTACCATAGTTACTATGGTAGAAGTGTGGTATGTCTGCCCTTGCAGCTTACTTCTGATAAGCCGGCAGGTTGGGAGTATTCTGTGGCTATCTTTCTCGCTTTGAATTTTGCTTTTTTCTTGTTCATCATGGGTGCTTATCTAATGATACTCGTCAAGTCTTACTTGTCTAGCCGGCGACTGGCCCGTCAGGGTACTGAAAGAGAGATTCAGGCCAGAAGAGCTAACTTTAGGAGGGAAACGGCTCTTGCAAGGCGGGTGTTCTTCATCATCCTGAGTGATTGTGTGTGCTGGATGCCGGTGATAGTGATTGGTATGAGGACCATCATCGAGAAGTCGTACAAAGCACAAGGAGACCTCGCTGTCTGGATTGCTGTATTTGCCCTTCCGATCAACTCAGCCTTGAATCCTATCCTGTACACCTTGTCAACAGAACAGGTAAGTTATGCGCTTTAAATCCATTATAAGTAATCAAGATAATAAAATCCGTAAGTAGACTTATAAAGGTTAGTTAAAGGAAGGGTAATGGTTTTCAGCCGACTATAAGCAGTGTATAATATTGTTCAAGACTGCTTTGTTCACTTGCAATGGACACTGATAATGTTTCAAAAGCATTGGACAACAGAAATTCGTTAGTTTCTGTTTTGTCATCGGAGCTTAGCTCAAGGCAGCTAGCGAAATCTCGATCACTTTTGGCTATTTTGTATCCAGGTCAGAGGCATTCTGAAGAAAAAAATGGAAAAAGTCTGGAACTACTTGAAGACCGTTTTCACCTGCTGTGGTTGGGATCAGGAAGGTGCGATATAATTATCAGCTCCTGATCAGAAATAAACCGAAAAACGATGTAAACTAACAGATTGCTGCAAATACAGTTTATTGATCTGTTGATTTATTCATTCAGTCACTCAGTCATAAATCAATTTACTCATGCATGCATAGAG
Organism: Pocillopora verrucosa; assembly: GCF_036669915.1. Taxonomy (NCBI): domain Eukaryota; kingdom Metazoa; phylum Cnidaria; class Anthozoa; order Scleractinia; family Pocilloporidae; genus Pocillopora; species Pocillopora verrucosa. The sequence continues at coordinate 6,337,180 of NC_089312.1, forward strand.
ACATTCATTTAATCATGTATTTACTCGTTCGCTCCTTCGTTCTTTTATTGGTCTGTTCATTTGTGGTACGAACTAAATATTTCTCGACTCGATCATTGACTTTTCTTCGTCGTTTTCTTTAAAGGCCAAGGAGATGGGGAACAACCGAACCAACAGGGAATAGAAGACGATGGACAAAATGGTGGCGAGGGAGGTAAATCCTAACTCGTATTTCTGGAAATATCGTGAAAACTGTAAATGGGGGAAAAAAGGCAATCTGTGACTAAATATATATTCGTTATTTCCTCTTTATTTTAAGGCGAAGGTGGGTGTGAACAAATCGAACTGGTTCATGTTGGTGTGCATCATCCCTTACTAGGTGAGCTGCAGTTTTCTAATCCAATGTAATTCTTGTCTGGAAGAAAAATACCGTGTTGAAGTGTTTATTGCTAATCTGTTTGTTTTGAATGGTATCCCTGGTGATGTTATTGTGTCCTCTGCTACCGGAGGGATCTGTGACTGCTTGTTACTTTCATATACACAGATAGGGTTTATTATTATCTTTACAGTCATTCAACCCTCTTTGTTCACCACGTTAATCTCAAATTCTAGAACCCATTTCCCCGTTCGTTTGTTAGTACTTTCGTTATTTCTATTGTGTGTTTTTTTTTGCTTTTTTTTCGTTTTTGTTTTTTTGTTTTTTTCATAAACCTCTTTTCATTTTTTTTTCTTTAAAAAGGCCAAGGAGAGGGAGAGCAAGTGAACCAGCACAGAATGGAGGACAATGAAGAACATGGCGGCAAGGGAGGTAAAAACCTTTTAGGTGTCACTTAACATATCATAAACATTTGAACTGAGAGCACAGGGTTATTCTTTGTACATCTTTTTTCTACTCTCATTTTTCAAGGAGAAATTGAGGGCGAAGAAATTGAACTGGCAAGTGTTGGTATGCATCATCCACAACAGGGTAAGGCTAGAGTTTCTATTTGAATGTCAAGTTTTTAATGCTCTTCTGTTAGTTTATATTGTACCTCTGGTGATTTGGTAATGTGTCCTCTGTAACTGAAGGATCTTTGACTTTAGGATATTCTCATACACACAAATAAAGTTTATTATTATCATTTTTATTACCCAACCTTTCTCGTCTATTACGTTTTAATTGTTTAAAATTGTAGATCTCGTTCTGCGTTTGTTACAAAAAATCCCTTTGTTCTATCTCTTATTTGTTTCCTGACTCGTTCACGATTTTTTTCCTTTGGTTTCTTTGAAAAGGCCAAGGAGATGGAGAACAACTGAACCAACAGGGCATGGAAGACATTGAACAACATGGCGGCTTGGGAGGTAAGACATTTTTTCCTTATAGTCAATGACAACACAGTGGCAATGTCTGACTATATGTTTTATTTACTTTTTTTTTCAAGGGGAAGTCAAGGGTGTAGTTATCGAACTGGCTCATGTTGATGTGCGTCATCCACAACAAGGTAGGCTAAAGTTTCTTCTCTGATGTCATCTTTATATAAATAAAAGATCCGTACTGAAATTTTCTTTGCTGTTCTGTTAGTTTATATTGCCAAGACTCAACAATATGTTGTATTAATGGTACTTTTTATTTTGTTCTCTACTTCTGGAGGGATCTGGGACAGATAGATATTTTCATTCCCACAAGTCAATAAAGTTAATTTACATCATTATAGTTATTCAACCTTCATCGTTCATTACGTTAGTTTTAAATTCTATGGATCTCGTGTTCTAACACAGTTTTGTTAGGTTTAAAAGTTTTGAAACATTTCTTTGTTTTTTTGTCTCCAGTCATTATCTGAAATAAAGAAAAACAAAATAGACTAACTTGATTCTGAAACAATCACCAATACTAAGATACATAGAAAATAAGGTACAACATTGTTGATTAGTTCGAAACACAAAAGAATGACAGTATTTACCTTTCTTGTTTCAAGGAGGACTTGATGAAGCCGAAAAAATCGAACGGGCACCAACTGGGTATGCTGATTCAAATCAAGGTAACTTGTCTTACCTTTATTAAAAATCTATAGCTTATCAATTGGTCGCTATTCTTTGTTTGTTTGACTACTCATCCAGTGTTACTGTATTAGAAATGGACAAACCTTCTAAGGACTGTTAAGTTCTCCTGCGTATCGATCAGTTCAGAATCTCATTACCTCCCTCAAGCATTGCCAAGCTCTGAATGAAGTAACTTTAAATTTCTCAGCTGGCTTTCCTACCACTACTACTGGTGGTAAAATCAAAAAATTTCAATTATCCTCAAACAGAACTAAGAGATGAAATTTTTTATGCAAATGAGCGAAATTTGGCCGTAATAAATTGAGATTTTGCATAGCAGGTTGCGACCAAAATGAACGGCAATAAGTATGAAAACATCAAGTTAAGTATAGATTCAAGTAATTCTTATTTGCGAGCTTTAAAATTCTTAAGCAATTCTTCAAGTAAACGTCGAACAAAAGATAAAAAAACCAACGAACAAACAAAACAAAAACATTTAAGAAATCCTGAAGTTTGACATCCATCGATTATGTGTCGTATCACAAGTGTTTAATGCCTTGCCAAAGGCAATTTCACGACCACGAAAGCAGCGTATTTCGGGTTTTTTTACCCGTTTTTAATTTGGCTTTGGGTTTGTTTCGCGAAAAGGGCAATGTTCTGTTGCGAATTTTGATGAGCCTCGACAGAAAAGAGGAAGTCATTAAATATGCCCGATGCAAATTTCTTTGGCAAAAAAAGTTTTTCCATGTAATAATTACTTCCACTTTATTATTCTATCCTCTTCGTTTCGCCTACATCTTGGAAAAAATTTTAAATTTTTTGGCTTTTTTAAAATTTTTTTCCTTTATTTGCTGTTTCATCAAATGAAACAATTTTGTTTTGCAAATTTATTAGAAGAAACCTCAGTGAAAAAAAAAAAGCAACAACAAAAAACCAACAAAACAAAACAAAAGCAGCTGATTGGTTTTATTTCTCCAGTATTACCTCACGGATTAACCTAGAGTTCTCTATTTATTTGTGTCTTTCTTACATTTAGAGTGTCGTTAACCAGTTTCATCAAGTTAAGCAGTTGCTACAGCGCTTTTGGTACCAAATCAAATATGTAATTTTTTTACTTTTTTCTATTAATGTTAGGAAAACGGAACAAGAGTTTGAAAAAAGGGGACGGTAAATTCAGGCATTCCACCGAAAAGAAGTAAGTGGTGAGCAGCGGGATATACACAGGTTCAAATTCCTAGAGAGATAGAAACTGTCCTTCTAACAAAGTTGACGGACGTTGTCACTGACGAACTAACCGCTGAATTATTTGAATTACTGGTTTATTTCCAAAGTACCTAGCTTCTCAACCTACTGGCTAAAAGGTTGAAAGAGTAACTGTCGCTAGCGGACTTACCTCACTGACTAACTGACTCACTAACATCCTTACTCACTGATTAACCAGCTGACGGACTGACTGACTGAATTTCTGACAAAAATGACTGAGCAGCTGATAAACCAACTAACTGACTACTTGACCGACTGACTGAACGAATGCTGATCAATCGCCAGAACAACTGATTGACTGTTTCACTGACTGGCTAACTGTGTGCCCAGCTGAGCGGCCATTCGACAGATTGTTTGATAGTTTGTTTCACTGACTGATTGACTGATTTATTACATGATAGAACGGGAATTTTTAAATAAATAATTGTTTCACAAGATAATAGCGATTGAGCGTTTCTTTTCTTTTTCCTTGTCTCTCTTTTGTTTTGTTTTGGTTTTTTGCAGAAAAAGGCGAAAATCAAGATTTTCAATGCGTCGAAAGTCACCTTCGGCTACCGAGGCTGTCCATGAAGAACACACTTTTGAAGAGGACAAAAAACTGTAGGCAGTTTAACTCGAGGAAACTACTATAAATTCGAAGCAATTTAACAAGAAGAACTGGTAATTAGAGATTGATAATCTCGTAATTGTTTTTTATTAAGCGTATAAGATACTTAAGATAGAAACAACTGCTTTGCTAATTTTGTGTCTATTTAGATGTAAAGGAGGACTTAGTCAGTTATACTGAACCAATTGGGGTGCTTTGCCTAGTTAAATTAAATTTCACTCGATCTTTGGTTGTCTTAAAAAAATCCCCACCAAAACGATTTTTTTCAAACGATAAGTTATAAGTTTTCAGACCAAGACAATTTAATTGATGTTTTAATGGTTTATGAGTTAGTGTTTCATATCCATGATTTATATGGTCTCCATGGCAACTCCACATAATCGGTGACATCATCTTAAGGATCGTGTTTACAGTCACAAGAAGTTTCAGCTTTCTCTTAACTAAACAAAAACACCCATGCGGTTGATTGGGATCCTTTAAGACATCTGCTACGAGGAGCCTTTTGGGGGCAGATTAAGTCAGCTTGAGATGGGAAGCACATTGAAGGCAGAATTAACTAATTGAATTGTGTTAATTGACTTAAAACGAGAGGATGTAATACCAAAAATTTTTTTGGGAAGTCGTCATCATATACTAGTTTCTAGAATACCTTTTCACAATGAATTGGAGGTTACGTAACTATGATGCCATTCTACCAGAATTTTAGTGTTTTAGGCTTGCGGAATGTTCTAAAATACGTTTCAAGAATTCAAGAATCTAGGAATAATTATGCTTTTCACGCTAAAATGAGAGAGAGATACTGTGATGTACATCAAAGATTGTGCACTTAAAAGAGATTGGGTAAAAACGGTGAGTTTGTGTCAGTGGAGAACTAAGGTACAGTCTGGAGTGGTTTGTAGAAGATAATCACTATATTGCCTAAAGGAGTCGCTTTTTAGTAAGCATTTTCACACATTGTTTAGCAACGTAATTCGGTTTGTAGTAGTGTAGGATTCTTTCTGTCTTAGAATATACCTTGACAAGAGATACAAAAGTGGTTTTTAAGAGTTTTGATTTAATGCTTGCTCGTTTTTCCTGCTTGATTATGTGCTTCATTATTAGAACAATACGAGGTTTTTCTTATATTTGCTGCAGGGTTCAGAAAATGCATGCTTTCTGACTCATTGAATTATCTAACAAGTTGACCCTTTTAAAAAACAAAAATAGTAACCTATGTGCTTGTATAGGATATACATAGAGGTTGATTGAAAAAAATTTTTGTCAGTAATTTGATAATAATATAAATGCTGTATTCAATTGGATTATTACTGTCATTAATATAATAAAAATAAAAATAACGAGAGGGATCAATAACACCTTGGCTATTTGAAGTTGTGTTTATTTTATGTACTTGGATATTTTGCAAATGAAGCGAGTGCATCCAATGTCTCACATCAACTACAGCGACCAAAACAATCATGCAAATGGTCAGGCTCATCATATTCATAAAAATAAATGGAATCATATACATAAAAATAAAATAAAAGGGAAATGAAATTCATATTTTTTTGATTTGTTTGTTTTTTTTTTGGTCGAAGAGATCTTTTAAAAAAAAGAAAGAAACATAGAAAGAAAAAACCTAATAAACAAAGACGCTTTCCAAAACAACTAACTTTTTATCTCCCTTTTCCCGTGCTCACCCTGAATAGATTAAATAATAATTAATAATTAAAATTTAATAATTAAATAATAGATTAAAATGCTCCTTCTCTCTCACTCTCTTATAAGCCGATTCCCTCCCCTTTCTCTTAAAAACTCAGGTAGTAAGTTTTTCAATCAGAAAAAATGTTTACTGGTGCGGTATCTTTCAAAGCAGGACATTCTTATTGATTTTTTTAAAACTCTCTTCTTCGGTTTTTTTTTTTTTCGTGAGGAGAGGGAATTTTTAGAAACCCAGCATGTGTTTTTCGCAAAAGTCTAGACACGCTATTTTACTTCTCATTTTCTATATAAGCGTCACCTTTTCACTACTTCAATGTTACCTGCTGTTAATAAAACTGTCTATAATTTCTTGGAACATTGTTTAAGGGAAAAAAGCCGAGAGGACTTTCAAGTAACTTTTGATGGATGAACTTCAAGATCTCTGTTTATTATGTTGGGTGGGGTGTTGTGATCTAGTTGACTACCTAATAAGGAGAGTCGGGGTTAGGGTTGTTGAAGGCCTAAATGTACTAACTGTCCTACATGTAATAAAGTCCTAAATGTAATAACATTTAGTCCTATATGTAATAAGCTTCCAATGCAATCATTTAACTCCTTCGGTGCATTGTTGTTATAGCGGACATCCACATTGGGATGTTAAAGTGACAGCTGTTGCACCAAAAAACCGCTGACCAGTATACATGTCACATTACGGGCTCCCTGATATCAATCAGCGTCTTTTTACTTGCTAGACATAAGAAATATCAGCAGTCGAAGTATGGTCCTTAAAGCGGTTTACTGATCGAGTTGAAAATCATTTCCAGCCCAAAGTGGGCTAGTGCTTGGCTGGAAACTCATAGGATGGAATCGATTGGTACGTAATCATTAAGAAAAAGAAAAAAAAGAGAAAAAGAAAAAGAAATTGACTACAATTGATGATGAACTAGCATGCTATTGTTGATGTTATCGTTCGTCACATGTTAATCCAAAAGAAAATTATTATTATCAGAAGTGTTCCTGAAATTTTGCATATCAATGATATTCAGTGTCAACTGATTTTAATGAAGCATTTGAGTTCATTTTTTAGGATGACTATCCTGATTTATTCAATTTTGCACCTGGGATATTGCATTTCTAGCCCCCTATAGATTTACTCCACCTCAGTAATCAGTTCATGTACCATATGACTATAAGTGGAAACTGTTGAGCTTTCTTTTTTTCATTCATTTATTTATCTATTCATTTTCTCCCCTCACGGCGGCAGAGGAGATGAAGACAAAAGATGAAATATAAACATTAGATCAACTGTAAAATATATGTTTTCCCTATATTTCGGTTCGGGAACTGATGAACCTGTCATAAGGAGCTAAAGGAAAACAATGAAGGTTCATTAGACCATCAACTGACCATCGTGTTGAATGTTGTCGCTCAATGGTTCAATTTGACTCTTGCGTGGAAAAAAGGCAACATGTCGGGACCTGTGATCGTAAAATGGGATAACATATGATTGGTCAGTAGATATCTTGCTCTGTAAGACACTTTATCATATAGCCAGCAGCGCACGCGGGAAAGATGAAGAGAATCCTGTGTTCTGATTGGCTACCTGAGCGGGCATGATGGGCCCGCCTTCGTCCACTCGGGATTCCCCGTATTGATCCCACGCAAGAAAACTTACAAAGTTCGTAACTTTTGGACAATGTTGGCATATACATAGAAAAAAAAAAATAAACTAGCCTCTTGAGTTTATTGTGCTGCAAACACAGTTGGCTTTCACTATCGGCTCTCGAAATAAAACAGGCCATTCTTGATTCTTATCTAAGCGAAATCTTTTGCTATACAATGAATCCTTTAATGATTAAGCCAAGAGAATATAAACTCTCTTGAACAAGCTTGTATGGTCAAGATTACTTACACTGATGACAGAAGTATATCGTCAAAATCTGTCACACTTAAGAGTCTGAGCCAATGATATAAAGAGAGCTACTGGTCAGCGTTATCATTGCTTTTGCGTCCGTCAATTTGATGCCAAAAGTACATCAGTATCAGTATAAGGTTTTGTAGTCAATGCTTCTCAACGCACATCTTTAGCAAATAAAAAGACGCTGAGTAATATCAGTGAGCCCGCAATATGCCGTGAATATTGGTCAGAGGATTCTTTGGTGCAACAGCTGTCACTTTCACGTCTCAATGTTAGCGCAGTTAAACGATTGCATAGGAGCCTTATTACATTTAGGACCGAATGTTATTACATTTAGGGCTTTATTACATTTAGGACCAAATGTTATTACATTTAGGAATTTATTACATTTAGGACTTCAACAATCGCCACTTAATATGTATTTTTAGTTGGAATTTCGCGAATGACTGGATGTGCTTACCATCCCTCACGGCGCCGCAAGTTGACCTTAGCTTAACGTATGAGAACGGCGTTGAGTTCCAAATGGAATCTTAAGTCACTCGCCCTCGGGGTTTCTTTTCTCAGACCACGCAAATTTTCATGATTTCATGTTGTTATTTTGCAGAAGACGGTTGAAATCCAACATTCAACGCATCAATTTGACGAAGTACACAACATGGTAAGGTGCGATTCCTGATTCTAATTTCATGATACCTCGCTCATTGTATAATCGCCTTCGTGATATTACGCTAATTCAGCTTGATTTCTGGTTTTGTGCGCCTGCCTTTTCATGTTTTTGTCTGAGCAAGTACTAGAAGTCACCTACCATAAAACCCAGATGCAACTCCAAAGCGATTGATATAGGACCTCGGTATGGGAGAGATGTATGCGATTGGATGCGTTTACCGGCACAACTGATAGCCTGATCTCAGTTTTATGACCCAACCTGAGTTGTCTACTTTCTTGCGAGTAAATTTACTCTAACTTTCCGACTGAGATTGCTCTGATTGGCTCGAGGAATAATACTTCTGTCGTCCATTCTTGGTTAACCCTTTAACTCCCAATATCTGATTGTTAATTCTCCCCTCTAGCTCCAACACAATTCCTTGTAAATTAGTTGCTAGAATTTGGTGAAAGATCAAGATATAAACTTCTACCTAATAAGTTTGAATACTCTCATTAACTGTTTGCTGGAAATAGTGTGGAAACTATAGGGAGAAGTTACATGTTAGTCACTTCTGGGAGTTAAAGGGTTAAATTGTTGTACCGGAAGCCAAGAAAACTCATAAACGATGGTTACTTTTATTACTTTGATACCGTGTTTCTGCCCATATATAGAAGAATTATGCGAATTCAGCCGCTGTCTTTGAATATATTGTTTATCGTCGGGGCAAGAACTGGAGTTTAGCTGCCATACAGGTCAATGACTCCAAAACGACTGGAGCAGGGCTGTAGAATCGGAATAAAATCATTGGACTGGATATGTCTACTGACGCAACTGACAAGCCGATGTTAATTTTATGACCCAAGCTGTTTTGTTACTTTTCTTCTGAGAAAAATGTAGTAGTTTTTAGATTGAAATTGTTTTGATTGGCTTGAGGATACTTTAGTAGACACTCTTGAATAAATTTGATGACCCAAGTGAAAAAAGTATAAAAAAATAGTAACGTTATAAAGATTGCCTGATATTTTTATAAGAGGACACCTATGTAATATTAAAGAATTTTTCAAAGGGGATGAAAACTTATCATAATTATAGTATACAAGAAAATGAAAGTTCTCAAAACATTAGATTGACCAGACGGTAAATTTAAGAATTGCAACCTGTGTCGAAGGCCGCATAAAAAAAAGTGCAACAGCTATGAACATGTACCTATGGGTCTTTGCGGCGTTTAGACTACTCAAGGCTATCACACAGGGGTCAACTCACTTTTTAGAGCCTGATTTTAGGGCGGCTAACTTCGCAAAGGTGATAGAAGATCGAAAACTCAACGGGACAATCTTAAGAGAGCTTGAAATGGCTTCTGAGATCTCTTGCCAGTTTGAATGTTTTTCTGAAGACCGATGTATGTCATACAACTTCCTTTCCATCCATGGAAATGAGACAAGTACATGCCAAAATGCAACTAAGTGATCTGACCGATTTGTTAGTAGAGTTAATTTTACCAAAGAACATGGAGCACTGTTTAAAGGAATACAGGTTATAATACTGGTTGATGTTAGTATTAGAGAGCTATGAAGCATTGAATTGAATTGAATAGAGTGGGAGGGCTGGAGAGTGAAAATATTTAACTTGGGGTCATAATGTAAAGACTGAGCGCAGCGAGCTCCTTGAGTCTTCGCCACGAGCCGAATATATTACAGTATGGCCCTGTCAGTCAATAAGCACTTTAACACATGACCACTATTTCTCGAAACTTTGGAAAATTTTGTTTCAGCTTAAGTAGGACCCGAAAGACGAGTGCACGCGGTACAACCACAAGAAAGATCCTTCTTTAATAGCTGTTCTCCTTATTTTTTCGAGTCAGAACAAGAAAATTAGAATTCATCGAAAAACGGGTCTTATTTTCTCACTTCTTTATTTCCACCGAGTACAAGTCCACAGTTAGAAGCTTTCTTTGTGATTGCGCACGGGGTGTCAGGCGAGTCATATACGGTTTATGTTTTCCTACTTTTGAGCGTGCAGCCCTAAAGGTTATGACGCCATTAATTTTTATTTTCATTACAGACAATAACGTTGATACTCTCAGTGAGTTATATCCTCAGATGCTGAATTCATAGATTGCCCCTAAAACACTATTATCAAGATGATTCCTCAACTGACGGTGTGTACTGGGTTTACCCTGATGAAGAAGAACCTTTTCAAGTGCTGTGTGACATGAAAACTGATGTTGGAGGATGAACCACCTTTCAAAGGCGCATGGAATGCTCTGTAGACTTTTATGTCGACTGGGATTCATACAAAAAGGCTTCGGAAATCTGGAGGGCGAGTTTCGGCTAGGGAACGATTATCTTCACCGTCTGACTGCATCTGCCAACATGATGGTTCGCACTGATATGGAGGATTATGAAGGCGACCAACGATTTGCTGAGTACACGACTTTCTCTGCGACCGACGACGGTGATAATTATCGAGTGACGATCGACGTATACCGAGGCACTGCAAGGGAATCATTGCAATTTCACTCCTAGCCCATCAGGTATGATTTGTTCATTGTATTTTCCGGTGCTTACCTGAATAAATACAGATGTTGGGAAACCTCTGAAGTGTACCTGCCTAAGAATGCGCCAGAGATCCGTAACTGAGGAAAGCTGGAGATCCGTACTTTTATTTATGATCGAGCCATACAGCTATAAGTATAGTGGTGAACTTGCTATCCCCTATTGGTTTGCAATGAGAGAGGGGAAGCTAACTGTAAATTGCAGAATGGCATCTCACTCAACGATAGACACCGAGGACTCTAGACCTGTCTTTTCCACTTATTTAATCTCTTGGTGCTTTAATACGTCATTTTACCTACATCAGAATTACTTCTCTCCGTGTAACATGGGTTGCCTGACTATAACTCTGGAAGATCTATGCGAGTTCTACCCGACTCATACTTTTGATTGACCTCTGACTAAACCTTAAATTACTTGCTAATATATTTGCATTCGAAAGGCATTGATGGGCATTCTAACAATTTTGTGTCAATGCAGTGCTTCTTGGATGTGTGTTGCTTTCAGTAACATTGCTATCCAGCTTCTCATTTTCTCAAGAAGTTCTTTAGTTTGAAATTTAGAAATACGAGGTTTACAACCAGGGACAGGGACAACGACGTCTATGAGGATGCAAATTGTGCAGTGCTATATAAAGGTGGCTGGTGGTATAGTGACTGTCATGCCGCTAATCCAAATGGTTTGTTTCAGGGTGGAGGTTACGCTTAAGGAGTCACATGTGCACCATTTCGAGGACAAGATTATTCTTTAAAGCGCATGGAGATCAAACTTCGACCAGCATAATTTCAATTTTGTAGCCTGTACCAGTAAGATTTTTGCAAATAGTAGTTTACAAGGGTCAGATATTTGTGACGCGAAAACTGATTCTGTTTCTGATATAGCTTTCAAGTTGGTTTGCAACACCTTAGGAGTTCCTGCTTTAAAACGAAAGCGACCAGGATGCTGAAGTAGCACACAAAAAAAAGTTTGTATCTAAAATGTAATTTTTCATACACTTTCAGAGAATCATAATCCTTTGATGCCTCTAGGGATGGTGTTATTAGACAAAACGGAGTTAACAACGCAAAATATTTGACACCTTTTATTGTGTGCGTGTTATGAACGACATTAATCACATTTACATATTGAAACATATTCAACCGTTTATTTTCTCTGCTTGGCTGGTAAAATTTGTAATCTATCTGTGGCAACGATACAAGTACATCGCATAAATGTTTACAGAACTCTTATAGAATTGATATCACCAATTGCGAATTCTCTCTCTCGAGTTCCTGTTTTGACAAAATTAATTATTGAATACAAAAGATTGGCGAACATCACGACACCTTATCGTATAAATACTGAAATTTAATTTTTGTTACATTTTACATCCTTTTCTCGGCTTATTTGGTAGAATTATGCTAATTCAGCTTGTTTTGTTATTAATTTCAAGTACCTGCCTTTTTTATTTATCTTTCGTGTTAGCTGCTACACAAATGTGATAAGCTGTTTTGTTGTCCCGCGAAAGAAAAATAAAAACATCAGCTTTCCGAATGAAAATGCTCTGATTGGATTGAGGAATGCTTTTTGTCCATTTTTAATACATGTTTGCATCAGAAGCCATGAAAATATCCAAATAATCGTGACGATGCAAATGATGATTGCTATTTTGAAGGACGTAAAAGATGGATATTGCATATTGGGAAGTTAGTGATATATATAGTTTGCATGTAAATTAAGTCAAAAGAGTGGTAACTCCGTTTTTAATTTCGACGGAGCTTATTAATTATGAATAGGAATCCTTGAAATTGCTTAAAAGGTAAGCGCCACCAGTTTGAAAATTCATCCAAATCAATTTGAGTCGAAGGCAAGATAAAAATGAAACAACTAAACATGTACCTATTGACCTTTTTGATGTTTTCACTTACGGCTATCGCACAAGGTTCAAATCGGTTGTCGGAGCCCGATTTTAAGGCTGTTAATTTCGCAAAGGCGATAGAAGATCGAAAACTCAACGGGAGTGTCCTCAGAGACTTTGAGGTCGCGTCTGAGATCTCTTGTCAGTTTGAATCTCTCTGAAGAGCGATGTTTATCTTACAACTTCCTTCCCATCCATGGCAAGGAGATAAGTATATGCCAACTAAGTGACTCGGACCGCTTTATCAGTGGTGTGAATTTTACGAAAGAGGATGGAGCCATTTACAGAGGAATACAGGTGACAATACTACATTATTTTGATGGAGTCTGCCCTTCGGAAGGGAATTTGTGAAAAATAGTTGTTTTGATAAACTTGAATGTCATCCAGCTCGTTTTAAGTGTATTTCCTTCGGTGTAAATTTATTGCTGAGTGTTTAGGAATTCCATACGTGTACTATCTCTATCTACCTTAATGAATTACTAGTTGGTAATGAATGGTTGTCTCACCTCTCTGTCGACACATTACAGCTATTTCCGTAAAAACCAATTATGATCTACCAAAGTTATTGGTGCCTTAAAGCACCTGTCAAAAAAGGCAGGGTTTCTTGTTAAGAAAGAGAACGTTTCACTATGGTGGTCTTTCGAGGATAAAATTTACTGTGAAATGAAATCATATAATTCAAATTCTATAAAGACTTTCGTTTGAAAAAATGGAACATTAATTAATGAGACACTCAAATGACTGTAAAGAGAATACAATCCAGTCTTCATTTCCACCTTTGTGAGATTAGTTCGTTCTCAGACTTTTCAAAAATGAAACTGGGTCCCAGCTTTTTCTCTTCTAAGATGTAAGATCGACAAAAGGCAGGAAGTTCTTGGCCCACTTAACAAAAAAGTCCTCCTTCAACTTTAAAATATGAATATATATGTAAGGCAATTTTATTTCCCTACTTTTAGAGCACCTGCGAACAAGATAATCCGTGCACAGAGAATGAAATATGTGTTGTTGAATACAGATCAAACACTCACTTTTGTAAGTGTAACAGAGGTAAGGATAGACGTGGTTAGATTTTTGTAGTCTGACAGCTATGGATTTACACAGTTGGGGATGGAATTTCTCTAACAGGGTAAACGGTGAACGGTATAATTGAGATGCTCTCAAGTGCTGGGGTGCAGATTTAACTGGGTAATAGGCACTAGACGAAGAGAGTTTACGAAAGGTGAAACAGGCAACTTCGAACATAACAAATAGTTAGATGGCGAGGGAGAACATCAACTCACGTCCATTCTGTTGGAGAGAGAGGAAACCCCCTAAACTGATATGCAATAATAATATTCTGCATGAGGTACGAAATTTGGTGGTCAATTATAACGGAAACAAAAAATGTTAAGATAGGTCATTTTCATTAATTTCATGCTTTGGTGGATGCTGCCAACACCAATATATGATTAGGAAAAAAAACCACTTCAGGTGACTGGTATTTCGGCTAATAATGTCCACGGCCAAGATATTGAGCATGCTGGAACATGCCGGAACATACCGGAAAAATGGAGGAACATGCCCGAACATGCCGGAAAACGGGAACTATCTTGTAAAATACCAGAACACCGGAACATGCCGGAACACCGTGGAAAACTTAAATAAAAAAAACTTAAAATTCGATGAAAAAATATAGTTAATGGTTACCTGGCGTTCCAGGTTTTATCACGTGCCGAGATATTTGTCTGAGAAATGAATAATTGGTAGACAAGCAAAACTTTGAGGACAATGTCTCAGTCAAGGACGTTATCAGCCTACAGACCAACAAGCCAGAAGGGTTTTTATTAATTTATAACCCTTCCAGTAATTCTCGTCAAGCGAGTTGAAAGCAAATTTTGTCGACTTTTTTTGTACTTTAGGAGCAGCATTTCAGATCAGCTTTTTAGTGTCACTATTACTGGACTCCACAAAACGAGTTCTTTTTTCTTCCATGTAAAGTGATAGAGATGAAAAAGTGAAACTCTTGAAATTACTTTTTTTCCGCTGGCTTTGTTTCTCTCCGATGGAAATAATTTGGGGACAAATACAGACGTAGACGGGGGTTATTGTGTGATAACTGTCCGGTGATTTTACACCACATGACTAACTATAAAGTGTTTAATTTAATTTCGCGGAAAATGAATAGGTGGGTTATAGAAGTCGGTAACTTTATATTCTCTCAGGATTACTCCTTTGGGTTTCTATTCTAAAGATTGTCCCAGGAACTGTCTTGACCATTATCAAAATGGTTCCACTTCCGACGGAGTGTATTTGATTTACCCTGATGAAGAAGAACCCTTCCAAGTACTGTGTGACATGACAACTAATGGTGGAGGATGGACCACCTTTCAAAGGCGCATGGATGGCTCTGTAGACTTTTATGTTGACTGGGAATCTTACAAAAAAGGCTTTGGAAATATGAAGGGCGAGTTTTGGCTTGGAAATGACTACCTTCACCGTCTCACTGCATCTGCCAACATGGTGTTTCGAATCGATATGGAGGATTACGAAGGCGACCGAAGATTTGCTGAGTACACGACCTTCTTTGTGGCCGACGAAAGCGATGATTACCGGGTGACTATCGATGCATACCGAGGCACCGCAGGTGATGCATTGTTATCTCTCAGTAGGCCTATCAGGTTTGTTTCAGGCATTTCAGTTTTTCGTATAATGCTTAGCGAACAGTGATATAAAGCTAACCCTGAGAGCTCTGCGCAAGAACCGAGAAAAGTATTCATTACCCGCTGAAGATGAAGATCTCTACACTTGTTTAAGTTAAACATCTCTTTCTGAAATGTACTGCTACAGGCAACATTGCTGATCAGAAGATCCAACTTATATCTGACGCATATTGCTGACAATTAAAGCTCCTTTTGAATTGGTGCTAGTACAATCCTCTACGCTGCATTGTTACCATAAAATACGTTTTGTTGATTGCTAACGTTACAATTTGTCTTTCACTTGCCTGATGGGGGAATATCCTTTTTCTACACTTTGCTGTTTATGCAGCCTTATTGCTGACCATACAATGTTATCAGTAGCATTGTTGTTCAGCTCTTCCTCAGTTTCTTACAAAATTCTTTTTTTCATATCAGAAATATGAAGTTTACAACCAAGGACAGAGACAACGACGTCGATAACAGTAAGAATTGTGCCTTGTACTATAAAGGCGCCTGGTGGTAGAACTATCGCCATAACGCAAATCCAAATGGTTTGTACCAAGGTGGAGGTAACGCACAAGGAATTACATGGGAACCATTTCGGGGACAAGATTATTCGTTAAAGCACATCGAAATCAAACTTCGACCAGTATGATTTGTATCTTAGAGGTTGCGTGTTTAAGCCTTCAGCAAACTACTAGTGATAATAATAATGAAAATACAATGTAATAACAACCACAATAATAATGATAATAATAATTACTATAATAATTGTAATAATTATAATAATTATAACAATTATAACAATTATAATAATTATAGTAATTCTAAAATATTCATTATAACAAAAATGCACATCAAGATGTTCCATTGCAAATAAATAGAAGGTCTGAAAATTAGAAAAAATATGAGAAAACGAAGACTTCATATTAATGACGAAATCATAATTAAAAGTGAATTTATTAAAACAGCTTTGGTCCTAAACAGGATCTGCTTCTGAGGTGAACGTATCTTTTTATTATCTTTATTATTATTATTATTATTAATATTTCTTTTTAAATAAAGCGCACACATGATTCTTTCACAACTGCGATAGGAAAAATTAAGTAAATAATCCTCATGTTTTAATCAATTAAGATTAATCTTAAGGTTCGTGAATAACATAACCAACTGATATGTAGCTTTTATTGCAAAACTTTTTTATAAACTTTGCATGGTTTGGTAAGGTCACAAATAATAGCTGCATAAACTGAAAGGCCAAGAAGCATTTTTGAAAGCACAATCACACGAAAAGATTACCTATTTACTTTTAGGGGACTCTTCTTTGCGCAGGCTTTTGACTATAATCAAAATATTTTGGCCTCATAGAACTTCACCTTGACATGTAAACTAAACTTGCAATTAATTTCTATCGTAACTCCTTATAAACGGAGGCTGCCATACTGCTTGATATTATGTTATATAAAGAAAGGTGCTAGTACTTGATATAACTCCATTTCTTATGTAGGAATAGGGATCAATTCCCTGCAGTTACTGTTGTTGCAGAGCAAGTCGTTTGCATCACTCCAGTCCAATATAGACAAAGAAATGTCAGACATATCTGTTGAAAATCTTCAGCTGTCAAGAGATAGAAATATCTTCCATGTGATTATTAATAAGTTTGTAATAGTTATAATTAAGCTTCTAGGTTCATAACAATTCACTTATACTTTTCCCATCAAACCCCTGCTGTTATTTGGTAGAATTATATCGATCTAGCTTGTTTTCTAGCAGTTGTTTTGTCTCATTTATTGTCCGAGCACGTTCCAGCATTTTGCTGCTCTAAGGTTCATTGTTATTAAGCACGACTAGCGGAGGGCTGTAACATCTGAACAAATCGTTGGATTGGACGTGTCTACGGACAGTTTCGTCTTAATTTTATGACCCAAACTGTTCTGTTTGCTTGCTTCTGAGAAAAGGCTTTCTGATTGGCGGGTGATTGATGGTGGAGGCTGGACGCTATTTTCTACGAAAGTGTCTTCGTCAAAGCAGCGTTCCGGGAATAGCAGCAAAAACAACAGACGCAGATACAGCAAGTCACATTCACCCTGACATGGGGAACTGGGAAGAAGTTATGTTCCGGTTAAGTGACGTCAATACCATCTGGGTTAATACAAACAGGAAGGCAGGTGCTCCAAATAAGGACAAAACAGACTTCGACAAGTTCTTGATGGGAACAACATACAATATAATGTGATGTAATGCAATCCAAGGTTTTTACAAGTACACATGGTAGATCGCAATGAGAGGAATCCCCCTTCTGGTTTGTCATATTATCAAATCTCCACTTCGATTCAAACGGAGGGATATCTGAATTCCATTTTGACGCGGACAAGTGGCTTAAAATGTGGAATAGTGCTAACAGCTCAAACAACTACGTCGCTTCCAACTACAGCTGCTCTCTTGGTACCCGGTTTATCGCGGGTTACTGTTATTTAAACATTCGCATCTGGGTGATGGTACGATACAGGCAAACTGAAGTTGAAAACTGAGATTTTTTTATTAGGACTTTACTCTCACTATTGGAATAAAAATAAAAATAACGAGAGGGATCATTAACACCTTGGCTGTTTAAAACTGTGTATGATTGGTACACCGAGATATTTGCAGATAAAGCAAGTGTATCCATGTGATGTCTCAAATCAACTAAAGTAATAAAAACAATCATGCAAAAAAAAAATTAAACTTTTCAATAGAATAGAGGAGAACCAGTGAAAAGGATATCCCTTTGGCGGTCAAACAACAAGGTTTTAACTTAATGTGTTGTAAAGTATGGGTTTAAGTAATCATCTTTGATTTGATCGAAAAAACAAAAGAGTAATCGCAGCCAAAGAAGTCTTGAGAAGGTCTAGACTAGCCTTAAGCAATAATCTGAACGTTGGAAAAATATTGTTTGGGCAAAAGCCCGGAATAGGAATTTTCAATCATCTTTTATCAAATTTCATGTTTTTTCTTTTTTTCGTTCTGGTGTAGTGTACAGTACATTTCGAGTGGGTGATCAATTCCAATAAGAAAAGCAATCAAACCACGGTAAAATAAAGAAATGATCAAAAAGTTCTTGTCTAAAAAAAAAAAAAATTTTTTTAAAATTAATAGATGAAATAAAATTTCTCTTAGATCACAAATTGTTTAAAAAATAATCTGAATGTATAGGACGATAACTTTACCATACATTTTCTGCTTATAGCCGAATAATGTTGATGAGCCAACAACAGCGTCAGCTTTCAAACAGTACATAAATGAAATTACTCACCCCTGAAAAAGGTAAGAAGTCGAGAAGAATTTTTCTGTCACATGCTTTTCTCTTGAAGTAATGACATTGATACGAGGCCTAAAACCTTACATTTTTACAGCGTTTACCGTTGGTAGCCGAATAAATCTTGGTGCACCAACAAAACGTCACAATTCAAAGGTAAATTATACACAAATGCCTAAGAATACCACAGGAGAAATTATCATCATCTCCTCAGCTGTGTTAGTAAAGCTAGAGTTGGTAGGCAAAAAATACATTCAACTTGAGCAGCAGTAAAGTTTTGTGACTTCACTTAGAACTTCAGAGAAAAAAACAAAAAAAAAAAGGAAAGTAATTTAAGAAAGTTATGCAAAAGTTTCTGATTGCTTTTATAAAGTATTAAAGTTCTTTCCGTAACATGAGAAATGAAGGAACATATCGTTTATTTACTTCTTGATAAATATAGATTTTCTTAATACATGATCTGAAAGATAGCTTTTCCTAATAGCCAATCAGGCGTTGATATTTTCAGTCTTTCATAAGAATTTTCATTTTAAGATAATGATCTGAAAAAGCTGTATGCAGCCGGCTTTCTTTATATGAATTCGTCGCTGTTTTATGGCATTCGATCTGAATCGAAGTGAGGGAACAGCGAAAATATATATTCAGGTATTTACTCCTTTTTGTCACTAAAAAGGTCGATACAAGAAAAGATAAGATTAGACGTCAGTGAAATTTGACAGAAAAAGAACCCAGTGAAGGGCAGATCTTTCGTCTCTAAAGGAAGAAACTGGTATTTTTGGAATAATTACATAAGCGTTCTTCAAGAGCCGATGAAAAATTCATAATTACTCAGGTCTGCCATCAAATACTGTGCATCCTTAAAAAGGGAATTAAGAATAGAAATTTTTTCACTGATTCCTGATATTTTCTATATTACTTGTTAATATTTATTTATACATTCTCCGCTGCGATTGTAACAATAACAACATTTTCATGTTTTTATATCCGGTGAACTGTTTACAGCGACACGTTGTTTCTGGCTCCTACTCAGAAGCGGAAATAAAAGAAAGAAAAACTGAAGAGAAAAACCTTCTTAAGAATTACGTCATTGAGGAAAATGTAATTGCAAAGGTAGGGGAGAAGTAAACATAAAAATAATTTCTTTACAACCCTTCTTTTCTGGCATAAGGGTAATTTCATAATATTATGATAATTCAAATTGTTCTTATTGTCAAATGTGTAGAATGTAGCTCAGAGAAGTTTCAATGAAAGTGTCAGTCAAACATAGCAGTTTCTAAAAAAATAGTGTTTGTCATGATAATTGTGATATAAATGGATCTTGTCCTTTTTCTGAACAGCCTTGGAATCTGAGGTATATAATGAGATTCCAAGAACATACAAGGGGATTTTCTCGGATAAATTAAATGCATTTTCGATCATTTTACTTTATTTGAGTATATTATTTAAACTCAACTCAATCTTCAAACTTCTCCTCAGCCAATTGCTGAAAACAAGAAGATGGTGTCCAGAAGGACTTTCTGGGGTTTCATTATTGCTTTCTGTAAGCACTGTTGTCTTTATTTCATAGAGTGTCAATTAAAGCGACTGAAATGTTTTATTTAAACCTATTTCAAGGATTTGAAATTGCTACATTTAGACTTAAAGTATGCGTTCTTATGAGAATACCTCACGTTTTCCTCAAATATTCTGGCCCGAAAAAGGTCAACTCGGGAGAAAGCAAGCGACATGCGCACGGGAGAGACATGTTGTGGAGAAATCTTACTAAGGGACAGTACGAAAATAGAGTTACTGCTCCCTGAGAAATTATGAGACAACACAACGCCGAAGTTGTTTTTCGCCTCTCATTCGAGTCTGATCGCTGGTTTACGTGCGCTGCAGACCATGTTCGTGACGTAATTTATCCAGTGCATATGGTCGACAAAACAAAATACGTTATTGCTTTTCTTCGTTCAATTTTCAAATACCATGTACTACGTCACAATCATCTCTAAATATATATATATATATATATATATTTTAAAAAAAAGAAAACAGAAAAAACCAACCTCATCAGCGGTGTTCAGAATCTTTTCACTTTTCGTCGTTCGGCACCGAATGCACGCTCGTGTAATTATGTCATTTACATTTCCTATGGCAAAAACCTGTCCAAAAGACGCTTGGAAAATTTCAGCCAACAAATTTTGATAGCAAACCGGACACCGAAAAGAAAGATGAAATATGTATTTAAGGGAAAGAAATTTCTTAATAGCGATGAGAATTTATTGTGGTTTATTTCAATCGACCTGCGATATCTTCTTCCTACCAATTTTTGTTTTCGTTAGTTACGCGATGCACGATGCTGAAATCGGCATATTTAATTTGAGTGCTTAAAATTCAAAACAAGGAAGTTAATGACGTCAATGCTGTCTAGATATCTCTGAATATCTACAGATCATGTTAGGTTTCAAAGCATCGGCGAGTAATCCGCCTAAGTTACGAACACTATTCACCCTTGGCCAATTTCAAAATCGCTATAAGATGTAATAATCTCGGAATGTTGACCGTAAACTTGATCAAAGCCATTTGAAATTCTTTTTCAACCGCAGAAAATTCGGAAATTTCGAAACTTGCAAATATTGATTTGTTATTTGAGCATGCACTGGCTTCTGAGAAGTGGAGAACAAAGAGAGGCAATGTTTACATGGTCAGCGGTCTATTTGAGAGAGGAGCTTTGCCTCCTTTCTCGAAGAGCGGTTGGTTATCGACCTAAGCAGAGCCGTCTGTCAAAGAGACCACAAATCATATCAGCTATTGGCAATTCCAAAAGTAAAGGAGGCGTATTTCATTACTCAAAAATCGGAGAGAAATTTTAAAAATGCAGGCTCTCTGTTGTTGAATTCTCACCGGTCTAAATCACACACGTCCAGTGAAATGAGGTGAACGCTAAGCAGTCGAAAGGGTTTCAGTTGAGAAAGACTTCATGCCGAATGAGGTCTATATTAGATTAAAATTTATGTATACTCGGGAAGGGTTAAGTTGAAAGCTTCCTTTATCCTTTTGAATGTGTGATACTGTTGATACAGTTTCATCTGTTGTTCCCCTTTTGCTCAGCACTATGTGATGTCTCTTCCATATAGTTTTCATATAACCAGTCTCCGCGGTGTCTAACGTATAAAGCTTTTAATAAAAACGTCATTTCAAGTTAAGCGTTTCCATAAACGTCTTTGAAAACAAGCTTCCATTCGAGATGCTCTGTTTCAATTGAATTGGTGAAGTGTACTCCCATTTTCTTTTGATTTTACAAGCAGTTGCATTAATAGTGGAAGTACGCCCTCAGAGAGTTGTCCCATCGTTTCACGCAACTCACCTCTTGCAAGCTCCAAAAGGACATTATGTGGAACTGAGTTTCACCTTGAAGACTTCAAATCCAACACCATGCATTGATGACATGTACCTTGAGGTTCGCGATGGATACAACAAGTTTTCCAGTATTCTTGGTGTATTTTGTGGGAGAAACATTTCTGGTGTTGTGCGATCCAGTGGACAGAGCTTGTGGTTGAGAAAATCAGATACATTCAATTACCGTTTCAGCGGTTCGTACAGTAACAAAACAGCTAATGCAACAGGCAAGTATTGACTAACTGAATTTTTTTAACCCACTGAAAGACACAATGTGCATTTTGGGAGTTTTACACCTCTGATAAAAGAAAAATGGCCATAGCTAGTGCTTCTTGTACTCAACTGCTTTTGTAATTGCGAAGAACAATTATTTTTTTATTTTTTTCCAGTCAAACCCAACCTTGATAAAGTGGCCGAGACTCAGTTCGTTCTTCTCAATCATTCCTCATCTCTTTGGTGTCCAGCACAAGGAGCACCGGCACCGGTCATTGTTTGGAGAAAGAACGGTACTGTGGTACAGAACAGTACAAGTGTACAGTATAAGCTGAAAATCACTGGAGAAAACAATGACGATTACAGTTGTGAGGTGAACACACAGAAGAAAGAAATCCGTCTTGTCATCGAGAGTGAGTTTTAGTTATAAAAATGTGATTCTTAACCTAATAAGGCTAGGAGGGAAATATATCGCAAATTGCAGAGTTTCTATACATTGGTAGTAAATTAACAAATCCTAACGCTTTTTAACCTGTCTTCGCACCTAAAAGGCTGACACAATAGTTTTGTTGATCCAGCATAAAATTCTCTTGCCTTAGACCGGATTGTTATTGACTGTTACAGGGTAATCTAGTATTATCAACTGAGTTGATGTCGTAAAGTGGCCACCGTGAAGAGTTTAAAAGCTAACGTTTCGAGCTTTAGCCCTTCGTCAGAGCGACAGACGCAGCACCACAGATTCTCTTGGAACTTACCCGCTTTAGTACTGAGTGTTCATGAGGAACTTTGAGGCTTTTTCAGGACTCAAATGCACTCTTGCAGCATTTCCGACAAAATAGACAAACAGGACAAACAGGTATTCACTAACTTTCATCAAACGATACGATGATAAAAGCATATCTTTTTCCTTTCTTTCTAGGGTGTCCAGATCCCTGCCGGTGTACCACGGCAGTTGGAATTATGCGCGCCGTTACCCGCGTTGAATGTAAAAGAAAACGTTTACAGTCTGTTCCACGTCACTTGCCCTTTTCTACGGAGAAATTGCAAGTATCAGTTCTTCTTTTTTTTGATAAGTGGTGGGGGGGGGGGAGGGTGGGGGGCGAGGGGAAAGGAATACACAAACTTGAAACGGTCGACTTTACTCAAGGATATTAATCCCCCATTCAGGGATTTTGATGACAACCAAATAGAGGAGCTCCCACCTGGAGTCTTCGATAACAACACCGAGTTGGCCATCTTGTGAGTAGACAATATATATGCTTATGTTGATAATGACGCGCAATGAGTTACGTATTGCTTAATGTCTGACGCTTGGTGGGTGTAGTCAGTTATGAGCCATGGCAGTAAAACAGGGGGGGTTGGTTTGTTGATTGGTAATGTTGAATAGATGGAGGTAACCAAAACAAGGCTATCACAGGATGTTGGTGGTCTAGATGCAACAATTTCATTTGCTATCTCTATGCAGTTTTGATTGTTTGTTTGTTTGTTTTTGTATTCGTCCTATTTACATACGCCAGATATCCTGTTCGGCCATTGTGATAAAATGAGGCAGGGAGAATACGGAAGGTGATCCTCCTCGCAGATTTTCTCGCTTTAGCTGTATAGCGTCGCCCACCCCTCCCGCCTCTTTCCTCTCTTTACCAACACAGCAGTGATACTCTCTTGTGTGGTGGCTAAACAAAGTTTCAACTCCTTTAGATGGCTACGCAAGAACAAGATCAGGAAGTTACGAGATGACTCATTTTCTCAGTTGGTCAAGCTGCGAATGTTGTAAGTTACAACCCTCAAATATTCCCATGTTACACAGGCCAATTACAAGAAAACCACGTTCAGATATATGTACAACTAATTCAGCCAGTCAACCTTTGCCACAGATAACAAGTTCAACGGCCGTCAGCTAAGTATTTTCCTTTTTTCATCTGAGAGTTAAGTAACAACCTTTTCTCAGGAGCGTAGAAAAGAATCAGATGAAGCAGCCACCACCTGGAGTCTTCAATAGAAAACAGAGATGACCCTCTCGTTAACAACCAAATCATACTTCGGCACACCAGTATCCGAAATATGCCCAAATAATTGTCCACAGACACAGCACGACGCTCAAGGGAAACTGAGAGCTTCGAGGAACAAAGGAGCCTGGTGGGATCAGTCATCATCCATTAGGTTTAAAGGAGGACCACCAAAATTGACTGCCACAAAATTGGCTCAGGAGGGATCAGAATAATATTGCATAGCCTTATGGGGGATCAGTTGAATTTTATAATGACACAAACAAAATTCTCTGACCCCTGCCCCCCGCCCACCCCGAGGATAAATGATGACCGGTTTCTAAGGTCTCGAGAGCTTTCGCTTTAACTCCCAGGGTCTTCCTCAGAAGGAGAAGAGTCTGGAAAGAAGTTAAGAGTTAATTTCTATTTCCACAGATGTACTTTCCAAACCATTTAGGTCTGTTAAAATTTTATGAGCTGATTAATGTGCTTTATTTTTGTTCGGTAAGGGACTCTATAGCACTATTTACGATGTTTTTACCCATTTTCAGTTCTTCATTCAACGAAGATACAAAAAAAGATAGTGAGAAAAATACGATTTATCCGTCATCTCATGGACTTTTTCTCAAAAATGAAAACGGCTACAAA